>NW_022717449.1:882110-895080 GCF_011630105.1 Anneissia japonica | reverse complement strand
ATTAAATTACGTAATTCTAACACTACAATTCCTAGGACATTTCTCATTGCAGTCTCTTTAATTAATTTCAATAATTATATTATTTTTGTTTTAATGGTGAATAAATGTTGGTATGAAGGGTATATCCTGTAGATCAGCATCTTAACTATTGTGGTCAATGTTTGAATTATATATTCAATGATAAACATAGCAATGATATTAATAAAAATTATAATTCTGGATGTATGTAATTTAATGCCTCATGTAAACAACCACTCATGGCGGCTTCATATAAAGAAAATATTAATATAATTATTGTATGTATGTATATTTATTAAAGTTATATGCTATTTTTATTAAAGTTGTGAAAAGGTAAAACTTTGTAACATAATATTTCTTGATTAAATAAAATTAATTTAAAGTGAAATTAGGTGAAATAGAATATGTTTCAGTTGGGCCAAGTAAACAAATTAACATGTTTTCCAATTGGTTTAAAAATACGGATAAGGCCCTTTCTTGTTTTGTTTTCAAAAAATTTCCAAAACAGGTGGCCCCAAAAAAAAGGTGTAATAGAGAACGAGGAACTTGTTAATTTTTTACATTTTGCCTTAAATCTAAATCAACTGAAGTTGATGATACTTTAGAACATATACTTTTCTTTGAGCAAATAGAATGTGCTTTCCATGATTGGTAGCCTATGATCAAAATATGATATGAATGGAGTTTTCTAGTTTAAGATAAAATCGATATGTTTATAAGATGCTCAAGTTGATTATCATTATCATTATTTTATTTGCAAGACATTGAGTTGTGTTTTACGGATTTTTGTTCTCTCCGGAGTTCAGAAGCCAGTGTGGTTGGAATAAATCATTGTTGTAGGCAGAAGAAGACAATTTGGTTTGAAATATTCTTTTGTTTCATTTCATTTATTTGACCCAAAGAACATTAAAACTGACAAACACAAAATAACAGAGAGGAAAAAACAACACTCAAACTGGCCGGACAGGATTGCCAAAAAGTGAACTGAATCACTGTCTTGTGGCTCTCCGATTCCAATGAGAACATAAATTAAATTAGCGTAAAATAGTCAAGTGAAATCTCATTAAAATATATATGTACAAAATAATTAATGAAATTCAGTCAAAAGTTAATAGATAAAAACACATAGAATAGAAATTGAAATTCAAGAATTGCAGCGTAAAACTAATGTTAAAATTTTCAATTTACAAGGGTAAAATACGAGATACGAAATATTAAAATAGAATTATTGCTTAGCATAAAATAGTTTTAAAGTTCTGATAAAATAAATAATACCAGAAACAAGTTTATCTTGTACATCAATGTCCTTGTGTTTTTTAAAGAGTTTTGATGTACCGGTATATATACTGTACAAATACACATACTTTATATCATAATATTATATACTATTATGACAGAAATACAAGAAGCAAATCACCTAGTTTTGCCATCCGGAAAAATTGTTCAGAAAAAGGAACATTTTTAATACTGTTGTATCAAACTGTGGAATTATGAAGGAATTTACATGTTGCGCAAAATTAATATATCTGTGGCTGCCCCTCTATATTTTTACATTTTTTATTTACTGTAATAAGGGAAAAAATACAATTTCATTCAAATTTCAGTCTGAGAGTGCCATATCTGGGCCTCCAGAGGTGCAATAAACATAAAATTTCGTACCTTTAACCCCAACATGTCTGGGGCTGAGGTAGTCTGCACCTTCCATGTGTAAATTATCATCTATGACCCTCTCTATTTCGAATTTCCAGGATCTGTCACTGTGGATGAAAATATTTAAAAATACAACAGTAAATATACAAGAAATTAAAAATATAAATCTCAATGTAAAGAAAATAATTTAAAAAAACATATTTTCAAATAAATAAGTAGCTCAGCAATTATTTAATAAAGTAGGCAGTTGTTAAACTGATAAGATTTATATGTTTCAATTAATATGAACAATTAATGGCTGTACAAGTTGTGTACATAACTTCTGCTAAGATTATAGAGGGCGCTAGATAGAAAATTAGAGTTCTCAAGACATAGACGCTAAACATAATACAGTAATGTGATGTTACAGTATTCATTAATCCAGCTGTAATTATTTTGGGCCAAAGACTTTGAGAGGTGTCAAGAGTTATGCAAATGATTTTATAAATAGTCCAAGTAATTCTGGTGAATTTTAAATTATTATCAAATGTACAGTAATATAAATAGAGATTGTTTTTGTCGATTTGTAATTCAATTTTGCTGCATAGAGCGGTCATGTTTTACCCAAATATGAAAAAAACAAGGGAAATCGTAAACATCACCATGTTTTTTGGTATAAACGTAAAATTATTAGTATGATGGAATAACTAATTTTATTCCTATCTGGTATAAGACTCTAATTGTGGCAAAGACAAGCCAAACCAGTCACTCGTCGCAAAAATTTTGAGTTATTAATAGAGAGTAAAATAATAGCTATAAAATGGTAAAAAAATCATTCAAATCGGACATTTCCTTATGAAGTTAAAGCGTTTAACCACACAGCTGTTTAAAGAACAATATATGAGAAATCAGCCTTCAAAATTTATGATTTCAGGCATTTTTCATATAGAAACTATCTTTAAATCCTTAAAAGGTGTTGTTTTAACATTGAAAATGAGGAAAATAACAGCATAGGATGATGTGTAGATATATAAAGGTTAGTTTAGTGCAATAAAATAGATTTTTTTAAATTTGACATTCCAGCATGTTTTGGCCATTTTTTCTGAAACACGATTTGCGACGAGTGACTGGTTTGGCTTGTCTTTACCACAATTTATGTATTAGGTAAAAACTTGTAATTTATTCTGAATCTGAAAATAATTTTCTAATGTACAGTATATTTAAAAAAATAAATGACAGGTTTTTATTATTTTGAATCTTTAATGGTATTGTGCGATATACAGGCCTGGTGATATAATAATAATAATAATAATAATAATAATTCTGGATTTATATAGCGCCTCACGTTGACAACCTCGAGGATATAAGTTTAGGGGAACAGGATAGTGGTACTTTACTCATATTTACTGCAAATACTGTTGCTAGAAAAAGATATTTTAAAATATGATCTAAAAATTTACTTAAATCAAATTATATATCATTTCAAATTAACAAAAACGAACATAAAGATACAAAAATACAAGACGACTCAGTAGTACAATGAACATCTGTCTGGGAGCTCTCCAGTACTAACTGGCAAAAATATGTACAGTAATAGTATATCAAAATTATTATTTGCAAAGCATTACAAAACAATATATAAAAATATTATTACAATTAAAATCAACAATTGAATTAATTATAATTAAATTGGCTATATTGCACAGCAGTATTTATATCCACCTGTAAAAATTGCATACTTCCAAAAAGATTCCATAAGGAACAAAAAATGAATGTGTTGACTATCTAGTTCAAGCACAGATGTAAAAGTTTGTATCTGCTGCCCTCTATAGTTTAGGATATTTTACTAACACTGTACAGTTCTCGCTTTGATACAGCATTGAGGTACAAGGCCTACATAAAGTGAAATCTGTGCAAATAAAGCAACTGTAATATTAAAAATGTCTAGATATTGAGAGGTGTACAATTTTTCTAATAAAATAAAAGTAAATTCAGTAGTGAATACCTCTATGTGATAAGCTGTGCTTCAGTTTTTTTGTTTTGAAAACTTGCTAAGGAAAATTCATTAATAAAAAAAAACCAACAAAAACGGTAATTTAGGAAATTACCACTCTAGTCACACACCTATTATAATACATATATACATATATATATATATATATATATATACATATATAAATACATATTTAAGTGTACTGTGACGAAATTTTCATAAATAAATAATCAGTACTGTACAGTACTATCAAATACTTGCAATATTTTATAGTTTTCTTGTTTGAAGAAAATTCATATCTCAGCAAAATTAGATCGTAGTCCATAATGCATTCTCTTTGATTTTAAATAACATGCTTTATAAGGCAATACATTTTCAAGTGAGACAAAAAAGATGATATATACAAACTTTTAGTAGAAATATTCCACCTTTTTATTGCACAATACTAAAAAATTAATAAACAATTTATTAGTGGGATGCCTAAATATATGGCAAGATATCACAAAAATAAATACACAGAAATTAAATTACCATAAAAAGAATCCCATTATACATATAATATGCTGTTTGTAAAAAATAAATCTCATTATATAGATTACATTACCCTCTCCATTATTTATATATAATATATTTATGTATCATTATAATTATTACATTGCATATTATCTTTAAGTCTGAATGAATATAGTTGAATATTTTACTATCATAATAAAATCACATTATGTATTACTATCAGTATCACAATAAATAGCATTAAGGTATTCAATAACAATGGCAGTGTTCAATACTGTACAATGCATATTTTAATCCACCTTAAATTCTATCGCGAGAGTACAGTATCTCAAAGCAACAGATATATGTTTGATCACCACACATGTTTAAGTACGGTAGTGTTATGAATACAGTATGTTAAATAAATTTAACTTGCTCAAAGTTATCAAACATAAAAATAACTCATACACATTTTGCCAACAGGAATTACTGGAAGACTATCCATGGAAGTATGAATGTCAGAGATTTTAGATCATTCATTGTTCAAAAACATTCTGATGTTCTTGTGGTCGTTTGGGCTCAAAAGCTGCCAGAATTGGTTGAATTTTTTGCTCTAAATCAACTCTGTCCCCAATTTCACCAAGATTTTCACCTATATTTGTGGTATTTATCTTATCTGCAACAGTACGTAAATTTTTTCCAATATTTTCTATGGTAGACTTTGATCTTGTAATGTGCTTTCTGTCACCAACTGCACTTCTTTTACAGATATGCATAATGTTTTTTGCTTCCAATTCACTTGAGGTGACTTGAGTTGAATCGTTCCCTGATGGTTTCATGATGGTCTTATGGTTTTTCTTATTTGTTCTTCTTTGATCAAGTAGATTTCATCTAAAATATAACGATCAATTACATATTTGTGGTTATCTATACAGTAGTTGGTATAAGGATAAAACAAAAAATTTGTTGTGTTGGCCACGTTTTGGGAAAATCCAAAAAATTGGTAGGTCAGTAGGAAAACTTTTTTTTTTACAACCAAATACGTGATGATGCCTAAAAAGTAGAAAATACACAAATAATACAACAATTTTGGATTTGAATCGTGTACCATCCAGCAAAATAGGCTAGCCTTAGCCCCCTAGTCTCGACAAGGCTATTTCAGCCTTATTTGCTAATAAAAAAATATTGTTCGTTGTCAAAAAAAAAAATAAATAAATAAATAAAATGCAGACTCTTAATTTCGAGAAAAAAAAAATTGGTCGGCTGTGGCCAACACAATAATTGTTTTTGGCCTAATTTTTTTATTTTTTTTTATTTAGGCATACAACACATGCATCAAGGATTGTCAATAGTGAATATTGTGTGCAGTAATTACTAAATTGAGTTCTTGGTCAAAAATATACTTAAATCAATTTGAATCTCTCTTCTTTTTTTTTTAAATGATGAGGGAGGGCGGTTTTTCTTTTCTTTTTAATTATTATCTCGCTTTTTGTTATTTCTCTTTTGTTTTTATCGATGAGGGAGGGACTGTTTATATTTGGTGTCTTATAGTAAATATTGTATGAAAACTGGTTTACTTTTATAGTTTTTTTAATGAAAATGTATTTGAAGTCACAAAATTGCATTGTTATTTTTATGCTGTTGGAATAATTGATGCGGCAAAAAAAACTTTTTTTTTTATTCCTGCATCAATATTTCCCGTATTTTTGACGCGAGCGGGAGTGATAATCTAATAAATTTGTCTATTTGCCCTTATGATGAGTGTATTTTAAATAAGCAGCTAATTTTTTCCAACATTTTTACTTACCGTAATCATTTTTTAGGGTTTTCTTGATTTTTTTTTAGCCTGGATGCATGGAGTAGGCCCTAGGTAGGCTATTTTGGAGGGTTTTTCTTAATTTTTTTTTACCCTGGATGGATGGATGGAGTAGGCTGGAGCATGATGAAGGAAATATATTAAGCTAGGGCCTAGAGCCTAGGGGATTCATAAATAGAGGTACTCGACATAGATAGTGAATATACAATATACAATTTTAAACATTAACAATTGTGAAATACTATGATACAAAAACAGTTTATAGCCTATCTATATCACTGTAACTGTTGAAAGACGTGTAGCCTAGGCCTAGCCAGGTAGGAAATTTATAGAAGTCTCTCGATACACCTCGGCGCCAAATTGGTGGTGGTATTTGGGTCACCGGCGTTCGCGTCAAATGAATAGCCTTGCTATTTCTCTTAAGTTTCGACAATTTCTACACCTGACAACAATTCTACATTCTTGTTCTGATAATTTCAAAATTTGATATTTTTAAAATATACGGTAATGGAAATTGAATCATAAAAAAGTAAATTTTAAATAAATAAGTTATTTTTTTTACTTACTAGACTGCTATCGGTGGGAATTCCGGTGTTTCTCCTTAAGTTCCTCATGCCAATTTTAGCCCATTCCGTAGTTGTTGCCCGTGATTGGATGTTCCTGCAGGTCCAATATCCAATAAAAGCTCTTGGTGTGAGCGTCGTACACAGCCAGCATAACTGAAAGGCAACCGGCCTAACAACTGTTTGTTGGCGTATCGTGTATGAGGGGAACGGACGGACATTTTTACGTTTGTAGCCGGCGAAATTTTTAGTTTGTCTCCGCCCACGTTTCTTGTATAGTTTATTATAAATGATTAATCAATTATCAAAGATGTCAGCGACGTGTTTGACGGAATCGCCGGTGAAGAAAGAAGCGGTTTCGAACGCATATTTTTCGAATTCAAAACAGCAAAGCCACGACGAAGACAGCTGTAGCAGTGCAGACATGTTGCCCTCCCCGACGCCATCTGCTGCCAGCTCAGACGAATCAGAAGTAGACGGGCCAAAGTATAGAACACTAAGGGGGAATAATAAGCAGGATGGAGATGTTGAAAGGATGGCGAGAGAACTTGCAAGAGACTTTATTACTTATAAGGTAGGAGGAAATTATAAGCTATCATCGGAATATGCGGAAACACTGCGAAGGATCGGCGATGAAGTGGACAGCAAATATGATATTTCTCTTAGTGGGATTGTAAGGAAGTTGAAGTACAGCCCGGAGCGTGATGGATCCGATGGATTTACATCAAGTTTAAACACCATGTTTGAGGAAGGTCCAGTTAATTGGGGACGTGTTATTATGGTTTATGTATTCGGTGCCAGATTGGCCAAATATTGTGTTGAGAACAATCTTGGTGATCAAGTAGAAACATTAATCAAATACACAGGAGAATATGTAGCAATTAGATTGTCTGGTTGGATTAATAAACAAGGAGGATGGGTAAGTTTAGGCATACTGTACTGCTCACAAGAGAATTTCGATAACATTGATATACCTTATACAATTTCATGTGGGAAGAATGATGAATAAATGGTCTATTTTCAGTGTACCAATTACTGTACTGCTGTTTTCAAATTCAACGAAAACTAGGCTAGGCCAAGCCTACAGCATCAAAATTTACATAGGGCAGACTTGGCTTAGGCCTACACAAATAGAACATGTACATTTCCATTTTGTGTTCATAATTTGTTTGAGAGATATGTCCTACATTTTTGCTGATAATAGCAGTCTTCAGCACAGGTTTTATTAACCATTGTTTTAATTTATACATGCTTTATACACAGTAATCAACAATAAAATGACAACCGTTAAAATGGTATTAAAATGTTATGTGAAAACAGTCTTGTGGGTGTCTGTTATCCATATGTTATTATTTATTACAGATTAGGCAGTTGGCTTGATTCCTAAACTTTAAAATATCACTCTGTGCATTGCTTTATTGAATTTGGGTTTTAGCCAATGTAAATGAATAGTTAGAATTCCACTTGAGCAATAGACTGTGTTACAAATCCATAATTGGCTGCAGTTCAGTTTTTGCTTAACATAGATCAAGATTCTTTCTTCATATTCCAAATTAAATAATTATCACATGTTTATGATTACTGTACACAATCTTAGTATTATTATTTTCTTTTTCCTACATAGGATAACTTCGTTTTGAACTTCAGGCGGAAAGACTGGAGAGAAGATTTAACTTTCAAGGCCCTTGCCATAACTGGTGCATCATGTGGAGCCCTTGCGCTCCTAAGGCTTTTCACTAAAGCTTGAAAAACTACTAGAAAAGCAGCCATCTCTGTGAATTTGGATGATATCATAATGGACTATAACTTTAAAGATAAAACATATTCCTGTGATTTGGATAAAATTTGACAATTATAATTGAGAATTGGTCACATCACATATGTATTTGATGAAAGGAAAGGAACATGAATTTATCATTTTAAGACAAAATATATATTCTATGATTATAGCATCCAGTGACTGTGCAATAAAAGCAGCTTTTCCACATCTCAGTAAAGTGTAGCACATTTTGGTTTTGCTGTTTTGTTTGAGTTCATATTCTTTTCTTGAAAGAAAATTGTTAGCCCATGATTTTAGAGTTGATAATTTTTCATACACAGATTTTCAAACATAGAAATCTGATTATTCAATAAAGAATTTGTTATAAAAACTTTAAGAGATATATAAATTTTTTTTGTTTGTATATAAAATAAAAGTTTTTTAAAGAAAATCGTATATCTGGTTGTCCCTTTTATTCAAATGACTATACTGTATTCATCTTTCAATTTAAAATATTCATCAAAATCATTCATTTGGGGTTTTTCTTAAAAGCAGTTTTTGACTGGGTTTATCCTCATAGATCATTTACAGTAAAAGATACTAAGATTTAAACTTTTTTGTACTGTGTTTATGCAAGTCAGCTTTGTAATCAAAGAATAAGACAAGAAAAAAAATTCCCTGTCAAACTTCACTGGATCTTCTAAAATGTTAGTCTGGTTTATTGGTTTTGTCTAGATTAACTTTATTTCAAAACAATTTAATAATACTGTATAAAAACTACAATGTTAAATTGGAATGGAAGTTAATAAACTTTGATAGTTTTGAATGAGTAATTCAAAATTGAAAGTAAATGTTGGAGGTTTTTTCCTGGATTTTTGATGAATAATTTTAAAGTATAGTATGAGGTTTTTTTTTTCCCAGATTTTGATGAATAATTTTCAAATATAAAATACTGGATTTTATAATAAAAAAACACTGGTTAATATCTTCCACCATTCTATGGATTTTATAAAGCAAAATAATTGTGGCATAGCATAGCATTGTGGTTTTTCATTAATGAGTCTTTCCAGGGTGTCAATCAAACTTAACTAACCAATCAGAAAAGAGTCGGATTACCCACATGTCCTACAAACATTCATGTTCCACCCACAACAAATGCATGTGTATACAATATCGAAGGAGCAGGGCTTAGCACATGGCTTGAAAATGGTATTGATACATCTTAAAACACAGTACAGTACTCTACCAGGATTTTCACACCAACAATAAACCTCTCATCATCACAAGACTCATTATCATCCATAGGGAAAGTGTAAAGGATACAGATGGTTCACCTCAGTTTTGGTTTTTTTTTCCAACCCACATGACTAATGTTGACATAATGGATGATGTTTGAATAGGATCAAATAAATTATTTCAGAGGCCACTGACCCAGCAGGTTATTTCTCTGCATGGTGTGTCATTGCATCATGAACCAAATTTAAAAGTTCACTCAACACAACTCAAGGTAGCAGGACATATATCTCAATTTTTTACCACATGTTGAAGTAAAATTCAAGGAAAAATTAATTTCCAAGTACATGTGGTCTGAAAAAAATTATTCAATTTCTTTATTGTTGAATGATACCCATTTATTTTTGTAAATTATTCCACATTAGGAATTTGAAATCGTGGCTGGGCCCTTTGTGACCTGGTTAATTAAAGTGAGAAAATGTGTTTTTATAGCAACATAAAATTATTAATAATATTTAGGCCCTATAAAAATATTATCACCCTATCTGGGCAGGAAAAGTGATGAGGGAGGAAGGTTTTTTTTTTTTTTTAAATTTTGCTAAAGCCAAATATCACCCGTGGGTTATTTGCTGGTGCAGTGATATTCAAAGTAAAACATGATTTAGATAAGGCAAACAATATCTTCTAACTATTTAATAAAATAAATGAAAAAAATAAATTTAAAAAATTTTAAAGTTTTTTTTTCAACAAAATTTATTTTTTTTCCCAGTACCATGAAAGACATGTGCGCGAGGGTGATAAACTAATAATTTTTTTTATTGGGCCTTATGTACAGTACAGTATGCGGCAATCGTCAAGAACGATTATTTTAGCCTCAAGTGAGAATAGGCACAAGCCCAAACAGATACAGTACTGCACTCCATATACAGTTGAACTTACCTAAGTCAAATCCAAAATGCCATTGAAATATTGTTCAACTTAGATAAAATTTGACGATTGCTAATTCATGAAAAACACAACAATTTGGCATGTAAAATAAGATCGACTTAGAAATTATTCAACTTAGGCACAAGGTTGACTTAGGCAAGTTTAACTGTAAATAATAAAAGAACTGTACACAAACATTACGGTAATTACACAACCAATCAAGTTTTTGTAATTAAACCAAAAAAAAATCCAATACAGTTTTAACTTAGTACTGTACTATCAATAGTAAAACCATTATTTGTTCATACTCTACACTTGAACACCCCATATTTTTATTTTGGTTATATGTTTATCGGTACATGCCACTATCTATGTATTCCCAGTAAATATAACACTGGACATGAAGTACATTAGTTTAAAGACTAGTTTTATTGACAATACACTAGCTTTCATGCTTGTATTCCAGCTTATTGTTTTATATTGTCACACTAGCTTGTTTGGAGCAAGAATGTGTACCCACCCTCCATTGTCTCTCATATGCTGTAGTAAGAAAGATTGATTTTTTTTTTCATTTGTACTGACATTTGTACAGTCACCTGAAAAAGCTCTGGTTGAGTGAAAGCTTGTTGTACTTGTAATTGTTAGTCTTAAAATTATTGCTACCTGCAAGCTTATAATATTCTTTTTAGATTTAATTATTGAGTTAAATAATTATTCGCAACTAACAACAGTTCATTCAGAACTATCTATATGGTGTACTTCAAGCATTAATATTATTACTTCGCCATGCAAAACTTCAAACAATATTATGATGAAATTATAATACATAGAATAATGACATGAAGTTCTTCTAGTAGTAACATGGCTTTAATACTGTACTTAAAAACTAGTTAGTACACAGCATTGAGGTTCTGGTTATTCAGCCAGTGAAATCAAAATTAAAATTATAATAAATCCCTAGTTATATGATAAGAATAATTATTTGTTTTGGTACTTTACTAGAAATTACTATAATCTTCTGTAGTGTAGGTGAATGGCTGCTCTGCTGTGACGTACGTATACACCAACCTTTGTCCCATTTATGTGATGACGTCACAATTGGCATTGCGTCATCAATGATTCAGGTTCGTGCCAATGGTGCAAGCTAGCAAGATTGAATATGTAACCTTGAAATCAGGAATTTTGAATTAAGGATAAGTGCGAAGTGGGCGTAAAATGTGAGTAGGCCTAGTTGCATCAAGTACTGCCATGCACGTATTAAAGAATAATGCTCTATTAACTTGTGATGTTTTCCCCTGTTCGGGGCCCCTGCTGATAGGTTGGCCTAGGCTAGACCTAGGCCTAGTGAAATCCTGTCAGTGTGAGAAAGAAAGCTAGCCAAGCCTCCCATTATAAATCTGATTCCTCCTTGCTTCTTGCGGTCGGCTGAAAAGCCGGCCTGCGATCCACAATATCGGTCATTTTGTTATTTAGAAGGCTACACTGTATCTGGGGAAAAAAAACAAAACTATGTAGAATATCGGAATAAAAATGCTGCATTTTTAAAGAAATTTATTTATGAGTAATACGATGAATGAGGTGGGCATAATAATAAAGCATAAAAAATCGAAGGGGCCAGGGAAATTTTTGATTTAGTTAGCACAAGGGCAAACACCCAAACTTTGATGTTTCCTGTGTGCTTCCAAAAATCCATCATGCACTGTTTTTTACTGCTTTATATTCAGTTTTATTATTATTTTTTACATATACAGACTTCTCAAGTACTACGGAACTTCCATAGTCCAGAACAAATGATTTTTCCATCAGGATCTTTGGTTACATTGTCCCTAGACAACTCATACTTGTTGGATTGCGGATAAATTTTTGGGAAAACAAAAGTGACCCGAAAATCTTCAACCTGTCCTGTTTGCTTGAAATTCCACATCAAATTACAGTTGGGGCCCAGGACATTGTGCCCATTTTATTAGGCGATGCTACAGAAATGTTTTATTTCTATGGAAATCTGAAGACATAGTTATGGAAAAATATTTTTTATGAACTTAAGAAGTGTGCATAATGATCGGTGTCGGACAGTCAAAACAAGGTGTTTTGAAGGCAAAGGTGGTTGGCTGGCTGCACGCATATGAGGCTTACCATGCCAAAACCACCATCAGTGCCCAAAACAAAAAAATTGACATTTTATTCATATTCTCCATATTGTAACCTTAAAAAATAGGCCAGATGATGGTTACAAACTATTTTTACTTTTTTCTGAAATCAGGTTAATAATGATAATGTTTAAACAAAAGGCAAAATTGGCTTAGGCCTAGTTTATCCTGTTTTCATGTTTAGGCTTCTAGAACATCAAATCAAATCATTTATTTACTCTATACAGACACAATTTACATCAGTGGCACTCGGGAAGTGCGTCGATCATAACAAATAACTTAAAGAAAACAACTTAACTAGAAAAATACATTAAAAAGCACCTTAAAACTGTTTGAATATGCATATAAAATTACTAAATATACAAACACAAATACAAATGTACTATATACATA
>NW_022717449.1:868662-881980 GCF_011630105.1 Anneissia japonica | reverse complement strand
TACATATACATATACACACACATACATATACGTATAAACAAAACCAGATTAGGCTATCGCCCTGCATTGTAAGTCAGTATAGCGCACCACAGACACAAGCTCCTGCGAGCTCCCACCATCACAACAATGATACCCCATCGCAAAGTGAGAGCCTGCACTACATTGACGAATACAGTAAAGAGTTTTTATCTGGGGTTGACACACCTTCACAGTTTAGAAGGTCGTCCCTGATTAAAACCCAAATTGGGTCAGATTGCCCAAAAATGGAATTGCATTTCAAAATAGAGTGAACAATAGTGATAATTGCCTAGGAAGTGAATGGAAGATTAGAATGTTGTGGTAATAATATATGATTTAGTTGACTGGCATTACAGATTAGATTTACTTTATCACCTGTTGTTGCAATAGTTGCTCATTAGCTGTACTGTATCTATATGTACCTTGATACTAGACAGGCATGCTATGGCTATGGTTTCTGTGTGCAAAAGATATGGTGCAATTAACAACAAGGCTAATGTCAAATGGTTTGATAAGATAAAAAGTACCAGCACAAAAAAACTAAGTTTACTACAGAAAGGGCAAGACTTTTTTTATACCTTGTGAAGCGAACCACCGCCCGCCAATATTAATGGTGATTTCAAATAGAAATAAAATTTTATTTTCCACCAATTAACGTAACAACTAAGTCGAACAATTATTAAATGGCATTTTGGATTCGACTTAGGCAAGTTCAACTGTAATTTGATACTAGACAGTCCCTTTGTTACTCTGTAAAAATACAATTAAAATTCATACAAGTGTTTTGAAAGAAAAAAAAACCACTACTGTAGTTATATCCTTGAGAAATTGACATGCATCCTACATCACACCTGTAAAAACCCAAAGTTTTAAGATGATTGTTCAGGTAAGTATAGACTTATCATGAAATTGAAGAGCAAAATCAATAGTTACATGGTTGAGAGGACTTGTGGAATGTTGTGGTCTACCTGTTGACAATTACTATTGATCCAATGTCTCGCATTAGGGTTACACAAATATTTCCACAACAGAAGTACAATACCTGATGCATCCCAAGCTTTCAGTTGCTTAGTGCACATGTTTTTATTTATGTTTGTTGACTGGTTACAAAGTCTTAGTGTTTGTTGTTCTTCTTTCTATTTTGGGGGTCTGCGCAAGGCGCTGTCCCCAGAACCTTCCTGCTGTTTTTGTTCTTGTTCTTGTTACCAAAATTTTGAAAGCGTCCAGCGTCGCCAAGTTTGAACGGACGTGCAGAAAATGTTGTACACATTGTACACATAAACTAGAGGTGATTTCCAACATTCATCGGCCTTTTTTAAGTTAGACCCCAGGGTTCCACCTATACCTACAAAACAAAACAAAGGTTTCAGCAAGGACTACATTACTGCAAGTCACATGGATGGCGCAGTCAGTTAAGGATGTGTCCTAAAACAACCAAAGGTCTTGAGTTTAAATCATGTCTTGGTATTCATTATTTTTTTTTCAACTTTTAATACATTTTATTTATTTTTTTGCAACTTTAGGACAATTTAATTTTGTACAAATGAACATTCTAAATACTGTAATTTTTTTTTTGTGTGCAAATAAACATTCTAATTATTTAAACATTTCAATTTTATTAGCTCTTTCAGTATATAATAACTTGCGCCTGTAACAGTATTTAAGCTTGGAGGAATGCGCGGAGTGGTGAGAGCTGGTCACTCTTGTTAGAATCAAAATTATTGGGAAGTATGCAGGTCTCCATCCAATTAAAGACCACTTTTTCAAATGGTTTTCATAGTCTTTAGCATCTATATAATAATTAATAAAGAAATTTGGTCATTTGTGACCACAGAAAAATTGGAGAGGTTTTTAAATAGAGGAAGATGCCTCTATTCCAATCTTAATTCACAAATAAAAATATAATAAGATATGGAGATAGAATGTAGGTTTTTAATGTTATGTTTCTGTGGTCTGGCTGTTTTAATAACCAAGAGAGACTACCACCCGACTGTATACTATTATCCTTACTTTTCAGACTAAACATCAAATGTGTATGCATTTGTGACGTTTAGTGACGTAGCTTTCCGAGTCTAAGTACTGCCATGTGACTAAACGTCAAATTGTGTATGCAGTAATTGTTGTCATGATTATTCCAGCTTGAAGTTTTTAGCCTGTTGGCATTAATTATTTATGCAGTGATTGTTTATAATTAATGCTGGTATCACATGTGTACAGCTACAGTTTACTGGATATCTACCAGGCCTCTGCATCAGGTGTTGCGTTCCCACCCTTCCTGTCTGGGGGATTAGATATCTGTTCCAAAAATATCTGTCCAGGGTCCAGTAGTTTTAATCTCATTGATATTCAATGAAAATTCTGGGCATTTATGTACTTTCCTCTTTTCTTTTATTAGTCTAGAAATTTATTAGACACCCTGTCTGTGCCCCATTTACGGATGCTATTATTTAATATTAGAATAACTGACACTGCTTAGAGGATACTGTTTGTTTATTGGATTGAAATATTATTTCAAATTGCCAAGTGATAAATTTAGCTGATAGTTTATGAATTCCATATACATTACTACTTTGACACTTAGATGTAGGCAGGGTAGTAATAAATGTCAGACAGTACCTTGTCAGAGAATGTAAAGTACACATTTCAGAGGTGCTGCCAGGTTTCCACTACCTGCAGTCTTAATATCATTGGTACTAGTTCAAATCGCACTCTTCACTCTGGGTTTAAAAAATATTTTTTTCCAGTACCACAGAAGACATGCGCGCGGGGGTGATAAACTAATAATTTTTCTTATTGGGCCTAAACATACTCTGAACCGTAGGCCCAGTGTGCAGAATTCGCTTGTGAAACTAGCAGTGGTGACGCCAGTGTTTGCCACTTCCCAAAACATAAATGTTGTAAAAATACAACCTAACACAGTAACCACAAATACTTATCAGCATAGGGTTTGCCCAAAATATATTTGTTTTAACAGACCCTTCCTTTCCATAACAGCCGTCTTGCCCTTTTTCAGTAAAAATTCCTCACTCAAAATTGCAAGTAATTTAGTAAAGTCAACCCAGAAAAATAATGTTACCAATACCTTTTAGCACATGACAAGAAGATAACCAAACAAATTCAACAAATACACAATGCCCAAAATACACTACAGCAGTAGTTTCTTTTAAACTTTATAGTCAATTAACGATGATAAACATTAATTGGTTTTTGTTTTTAATACTAGGGTGTTAATCCATCTTAGTCCAATTTTCCGTAAACATTAAGGATTGAACATTTCACATCTAGCATAATAAAATTTAGAGGTGATGACTTGTGTCAGGTTTGTTGATAAAAGCACTCCTTTTAGAGGAAAAATGTGGAAATTGAGTCTTCTTGGACTCTCCTATTCCATCCTATAGGTAGGTCATTGACCTATCATAATCTAAGTACTAAGGGATAAAAAATGTTTGGAATGCAATTAATCTCCTTTAGTGAAAGATTTTCATAAGCAAACAAAATTAATGATTTTTTTTTTGTGCTACAGTATTACCAAAATTAAAGGGATTAGCTCAAAAGTTGTTTTCAGGGAAATATTTCTAAATAAAATTTTCTGTAAATCCATAAAATCCTGTTTGTAAACGTCATTTCATTTGTTATTGTATCATCAGCATTTAATTATTTTTTTCATGAAGTGAAAAAATTGTTTAGCACATGTTTTTTTTTGTATTTTATTTAATTTGTTTTATCTTTAACTTTTATAAAATTTAACTTTTGAAGACTCACTGGAGCAATATGCACGTCATGAAAAGGTACCGTGCCTTTCCTTGAAAAACTTCCAGGCTTTATTCCCACTATCCATTGGAGCCTTACCAAACCAAACTGATAAGTTTTTGAAAATTTAATTTTGGAACACTTCTTTCTAAGTGATTTACCAAATGATAACTCGCATTCCAACCAACATTTGCAACATATGATGTGACTTACATCAACAACAAGGCGAAGCCATATTCAATGCACTGTTGTCTCGCAATGTAAACAAACCCTAATACCCACTTAAAGTCATGTGACCCGAGCCGCCGATTCAGTCTATTGTACGTCTGTAGGTGCTTTGGATTTATGTTGTAAAAATAGTATTATTGTACAGTGAATTCATTAGGGTTTTAATTTTGCCTTGGGTGACCATTAATTTTGACCATGGCTGACCAATCATTAATAGATACACTATGGAATGATTCAATGTCAGGTTGGCCCTTATGTCTTGGTCATTGAACTTGGCATTTCATCATGTGAGGTTATTGTGGCCCCAGTACTATCGTGACACTCCTACCGATAATTCAAAGGTTAAAGTTATTTTGAAAGTACTGTAAATAGATAAAAAAAACTTTATATGTTTGCCAACAATGACAACTTGTTTTTTGGATGATTATTACAGTACTTGTCCTACATGGACCTCACCTATTCAATGTAGATTGGCTGTCATCATCAGATTGTGTGTCACTATCATAATGATGATTCAGGTTCTGATTGGCTATCGTCAGCACGATTCTATTGTAATGTAATGTGATGTTGGGAAAGAAAGAATTATAATGTGTTTTACCTAATTATACTAGTAATCATGGCATTTTGCGTTAAATCCTATAAGGTACACACACTAAACCACTGGGTGACTGGAAAAAGAGACTTAAATACAATAGCTTTCCCAGGGATACCCACGAAATGCAAATTTGAAACCCAATTCAGACGACCTGACGTCAATGCCGTAGCCAGGATTTTCAAACTGTCCTGTGTGGGACAATATCAGGGTGAACCCACTTTAAGCGTAAATTCAAATAATGTGAACCCATTTTCTTAAAAGTTGTCCCATTTTACATAAAAATATAAATGATCTGGACAAATTTTCTTAAAATATGACCCATTTTATGCAAAATATGAGAAGTATGGATGCATTATTCAAAAAGTGGACTCATTTTAAACATAATAATAATATAAGAAATCTGGACTCAATCTTTTGTGGACCCAATAGAAAAATTGTGTGGGACTGTCCCAATAGCTGGCTACAGCATTGCCTGTCGTCGTTGAGTTAAGGCAGAAGTGAACATGGATGGAGGTACTGTAAGAAATTAAATCATGCAATGTCAGGGGTTTGATGAAGATTTAGGTAGTGTTACACCAGTCAGGGAGGTCCAAAACCATTGGAAATGAAGTATGAAGGAAAAAGGCTAGCTAGAGGTGGGAAATTACAATTAGTGTTTGCAATCAAGGCAAATGCCAGAGCTCTCTTATCTGGCTTTTTCTGTTGGTGTCATTATGGCCAATTCACCTAGAGTCTCAGGGTGTGGAGTGGTTTTTATTGGGAAAATCCTGTTTTTGTTTAGGATTTAAACCTAGGTCTTTTGAATTTTAACCACAAAGCTACAGATTACATTCCACACTTATTAATAATTTATTTGGTGATGTAGATGGATTAAATTAAATCATAATAGAGATATCAGACTTATTTTTTGTATAAATTATAAACAAACGTACAATAATGCCATTTAGACCAACTTTATGTACCCAGTTTTATTTCCCCACCATTGTTCAATTTTGTTCTCTATGTAATCAACGGTGAGAATGCTTACTATTCCATACAAAATGGCATAATGTAATGCACTCTTGTATTTACCAGTAGAAGAACTTGGTGCAACGCTTCTTGCTTGTTGTCTCCTTGAGGTCTGAGCCTTGATACTCACGCTTTGCAAGTCACTTACGGTTTTGAGCAAGACAGTTGATCTACGTTTGTCTCACTCTTGTCTCTACCCAATAAATGGCCCGGTACCTGATACGATTTGTGAGCTGAGTACAGGCGCATGACTAGTTGTATACTGTACATACTTCCCCGTGAAGCAGAGAGGTTGCACTTTGTGCTGGTTTGCCACTATATGATTATATGACACTATCCAATGATCTGAGGGTAATAAGGCTCTCATGCATTTGATCATTGGTTTTGAATTGACCCCATAAAATTCTGGTATATTAAATTATTACCATTGCAGCGGGTGCACCTTAACCATACAGTGTATTGTAGGAGTACACTTGCGTATCATAATGCCAAAAAAAAAATTTCTTGTGTTGGCCACGTTTTGGGAAAATCCAAAAAATGGGTAGGTTGGTAGGAAAAGTTTGTTTTTTTCTTCTTTCATTTTTTTAGCAAAATACTATTTTGAAATCTATATATAAAAGCAAACGATCGCATAACACTTTCGCATCGCCTTCTTAGCTCATTAAAAACAATATTTTTCATTGTAGTAAAAAAAAAAAATAATAATGAAAAAGAAAATGCCAAACCTCAATTTTGTACATTTTGGGTCAGTCGGGCTTGGCCAACACAATTTTTGTTTTATTTGGCCTAACAAATAGCCATGACGCATTTCCAAATTATAGTAACTTGTCTTCCCTTTTATGAGCTCTTTGTTTTTATTACGAGTTAAATGTTTCTGTTACTATAAACATTTCTGAAGTTAAGGATACAGAATCGCTATGTGGTAGTATAAAATTTAACCAACAATACCGTATTGTTAGATAATTTTAAAATTAAAATAAAAAAAGCGTTTGGTAAGATTAATTCAAACAAGTGAAGAATTTCAAAACATGATTATCCAAATAAAGAGTCAAAATTTTATTTGGTTGTTGATCGTTTATAGGGACATAAAGATAATACTCTTAACCTTGGGGTATTATTGCTGCACTATTATATTTGTCATAAGATCATCATCATGATCGTCATTAATGTAAATTGAGGTCTGAAACTCTATTAAGTTGCAAACAATTTGGCTTTGGTTGCTGGTGATATGGAGCTTTGTGGGAGGCCTTTTGTATTTCATCATTGGAATACCAAGGAGTTTCTTGGCCTCCAACCTAGCATACATCAGCCTATTTATGTCTACTTAAAGCTAGATTAACAGCTCTCATGAGAGAAAAAAAATGTCTTTGAAGATGTATTAGCAAGAGGATTGCTTTCATCCCTGTCACTATTGTGACTTATAGCTCTGAAGTTAAATCTGGCTAAACAGAGGGGTAATAGAGATTTGATTTAGTCGTGGAAATGTAGTTATCCTTGAGCTACAGTATGTTGGTCAGTTACATTTCCTACATGGTTTAACATGTTTATGCTCGCCAGGCAAAGGCACAAACTAGTACAAGAAAGGGGCTCACTCATATACAAAAGAATGTTACACATTTTTAGGCTTGCTATTCTAAAATGTAATTTACAGTGGTAGTGTTCCTGAATGGAATGTTAGGCTTCGGAATCTGAAAGAGTTATATGTAAGAATTTAAAAATTGCTGATCATCCTTGAGTCACAAGGAATCAGAATTCCCGCTGTGCGAAATAGTTTTGTAGTAATCTCGCACAAGATGACGTTGTTTCATGTCATTCCCTAAAGCAACTACACAGTTGTTACCTCCTATAATTACACAGGTTTTTTTTGACTGAAGTATTTACATTGCCCTATGCTCATCCATGTAGTGGAAAATTTCCCACAAGGTTTTGAGTTTCAATTCCCTATGTAGTCAGTTTTGTTTACATGATAAACTGATGTTTTTAAAATCATTAGGGCAAAAAAAAATGTTAGTGTTGGCCACGTTTTGGGAAAATAAAAAAAATGGGTCGGTTGGTAGGAAAAATGTTAAACAATCAATATTATGCCCAAAAATAGAAAATACACAAATAATAAAACAATTTTGGATTCGCATTGCTTACCATCCAGCAAAATAGGCTTGGACCCCACTAGCCTCGCCAATTCTATTCCAGACTTATTTGCTCATAAAAAAATATTTTTGAAAAAAGAAAATAAAATGCCGACCCTTAATTATGTAAAATTTTGGTCGGTTGATCGTGCATGGCCAACATAATAATCTTTTTTTTTTTTTGCCTTGTGAAAATTCCCAAACAAGTCTTTGGAAGCCATTCTAGATGATGAGTATTATTTAATAAAGAAACTGTCAGTATATAACTCCAGTGTTTTGTTATTTTGCATCTGTTGTATTTGATGATGGAGTAAAAGTTTATGTTTATTTTGGTTCACAATTCCTTGCTTCTGACAAGATTATACTTTTTTACTTTGCTAAATAAATATTTTTATTATTTGTGGCAAAGACAAGCCAAACCAGTCACTCGTCGCAAATCGTGTTACAGAGAAAATGGCCAAAACATGCTGGAATGTCAAATTTTTAAAAATCTATTTTATTGCACTAAACTAAACTTCATATATCTATACATCATTCTATGCTGTTATTTTCCCCATTTTCAATGTTAAAACAACACTTTTTAAGGATTTAAAGATAGTTTCTGCATGAGAAATGCCTGAAATCATAAACTTTGAAGGCTGATTTCTCATATATTGTTCTTTAAACAGCTGTGTGATTAAACGCTTATAACTTCATAAGGAAATGTCCGATTTGAACGATTTTTTTACCATTTTATAGCTATTATTTTACTCTCTAACACTGTATTAATAACTTAAAATCGATTTTTGCGACGAGTGACTGGTTTGGCTTGTCTTTGCCACATTTGGAATTTTTGACTGGGCCATGGTTACACCAGGGAGGTGATCTCCCTGGTTACACACAGCAGCCACAGAGGAGTGCCAAACAACTGTAACCGATACCAACTGATACACTGTCTTTTATCCTGCCTAGCTCGTGATGTCCAATCTGGATCTTAAACTGGGATTTAAAGCAAGAGGTAGAAACAATTAATTAAATTCAATTCATTTTATTCAGTCTACTATACATAAATATAACAGAAATGTGCTTTGAAGCTAAGCGATCAAACATAAATAGTTAAAAAACGTTAAAAACAGACTGGAAACTTTAAAATGTTCCAGACTAAACAGCAAAAAGCATTAAAATTTAATAATATTCAAACATTAATAAGGGATGTTAGAACAATAAAATATACTATAAAAACAAAGACAGTAAAAAGTATTAAGATATATTATTAAAATACAATACGATAATAAAAAAATAGAGCAGAAAATGCATTAAAATAGTATAAAATTATTGCATTTATGTTAAAAAGATAAAGATTTAGATTAATTATACAATATAGCTAAGTGCTTAGCAATGGAAGAGTTTGAAAAGTTTTAGTGTTTGGAGAATTGGAAAAGAATGGTTGAATGACCCAACATAAATGGTTGGCATGGCAAGGCCCTGGGAGGGGGGGCTCACTCTTAAATATTTCTCTACAGGGAGGTGTCGCATTTACGGGGTATATTTTCAAGGACTTGGTAGCACAAGTGTGGAAAATATTGGGGGGGGGGAGAGTTACAGCATTTATGGGGTATACTTGAGAGGACTTTGTAGCACAAGTGTGGGAAATAACTGAAGTAAAATAGGTAGTCCCTGGCCTATCCTGTACCATGATTTTCAGCACAATGTTAGCGGGAATTTCAAGCTAGACTGGGTTCTAAGCTGGTAAGCCCCTTTGCTAAGCCTACCTTTGGTACAGCCACAAGATCGTAACTGGACGGAACACTTTTTGCCATCGGAACCAGTAAATATTGCGCCCTCTCTGGCACTATAATTGAGTGGCCTTTTTCCTGTTGTATTTTAGAGCACAGAGCATGACAAGTATCTTTTGCTTCATCTACTGTAAACTTATTTTTTTCACTAAATAAACAAAGGAAGTTTGAAAGGAAACTTGCAGAGTGGTAAAGTGAAACCAAAGATGAACATAAATGGACCTAACATCGCAGATTGAAATATCATGCGGTAGGAAAAGTGTGTGAGAAGGGTGGGCACAGCGTGGAAAGGTTTGGAGGTCCATGACAGCCAACATGCTCCCGAGCTGGCGATACCAGCAGAGAAAAAGACAGAGATTAATAGCAATATGATGCTTACAGTTACAATGATATATTGTTTTCTGTCTGCTATGTAATATAATGCTCTACTGTATTATATTTCAGTCATTGCATGATGAGTCAGTTCCATTAAAAATCCAATTCCTGGATGGAAACTTCAAAGTACAGAGGCCTACTGTTGTATCTTTTTGAAATTAAAAAAAAAAATTCTTTTTAAAAGTTAATGAAACCATAGTGCAGTTTTTTGATCTGTGTATTTCTAATTAATGCCTGTACTGTATCAAGCCTATATTCTTCATAGAAAAGATTTTCTTAACAATAATGGCTGAATGTAATACTGTACAATGAAAGGCAGCGGCATATCCAGTGTTTGAAATTCAAGGAGCCCAAGTGAAGGACATTTACAGACCACCTCAGTCTAACAATTTGTTGGTTGTTGCAGGCTGATACAAAACTTTATGCCTATGATACCTCCAGATGGCTGGAAATGGCATTATATCAGATTTGTCATTTCATTTGTTGTACAAGGATGTTCATCAGATTAACTGATACTTTACTTATAAATAGGATGTTTATCAATTTTGACCGTGTATGACTTTCTATATTATCAATTAACAGGATCTTTTATTATAGCATAACCCACGGTAGTATTATTGCTGCGAAGCAGCCAATTCATATTCTTGACAGCAATTTGACCTCTGAAAGGTCATTGTTTGTCAAAAAACGAGTGCCTAAGACGACTGAAAAGCGAAGGTTCCTTCTTTCGTTCTGCCGGGTAAAATCAATTACTTTAGGCGACGTTTGTAGACTAACCTACTCGTACCAACGTCCGCATGTTGCGCTAGCCTTATCCTACTCTAGGCCTAGACTAGCTAGGATGGTATAGGCCTAGCCTTGAAGGGACGAAGGTCCTAATGAAAAACAACGTCGCTCTTTGATAGCTAACATTGTCTATTTAACATCACAATAATTCATTATTAAACCTATAGTTGTTTTTTGAATTGTACTCCCCAAATCTCAGCTGATACCTCGCACAACTGGCTAACGTCTCTATCTATTGTCGTGACGTCATGGCTCGCTGGCTCATACTTGTGATATGTCTCGCACTTGTGATCAAATAAAACACTGGCTCGCACTTTGGCAACACTCTTTGGCAGTCAACTCGCCCCTAGAAAACCCGCCCTTGGAAACTTTCCCCATAAAAAATGTACACTTCCTAGACCATGCAGTCTTCAAAATAAAAATTGTAACCTTTGGTAATCAACTACATTTTCCACATACATAGAAATTTTTGATACTTTATTAAAAAAAACCTAAACCATAATTCACCACACTATAGACACTTTTTGACAAAAATGAAAAATTACGACTTTGTTACCCAATGAGAAGTGTTCTAATATAGACAATGGGTCGTGTCTCATATCATATTATTTGTTATAGTTTTATTATTCATTATTTTCACTTGACTCGCATAAATAATTTTGTTCGAAGAACATTTATATGCAGTTGTACTTCGCAGCACTTCACTTGCAATTTGCAATTTCTAGTTATACTACTGTATTACTGTTTTATACACACATTTCCATAGCCTTGAATTGTGGGTCTCTGAATTTTCAAAGCCTATTTTGTTGAAAAGATCAACAAATTTGAGCTGAGATTTACTTTAGATAGTCACCCTGAATGTTTTCTTTCTCCACTTTTAAAGGTTATGGAAGAAGAATAACCTGTAACTTGGTCAAATGACTACTCTAGCAGCAGTGGAGAGGCACTGTAGCTTCAGACATTCCACGACAGGGTGCTGAAGTGAACCAGAGCAGTGGGATGATCCTTTTCTCTTCCAAAAGATGCAGTAAGTTCTCTGAAGTTCAAAATTGCCCTATATATACACTTTCAAAGGTACTTACACATAATGATGACTACCCACATCAGAGATGCTTCCCAATGGAAGCATCTCCATTGTGTTCACTTAAGCCTGGTTTCCTGTCGACGTAAAGGTCAGAATTTCTTACGTTTCATACGTTTCTTACGATTCTTACGACTTACGCAAAGTTGAAATAATGCCGACATCAACGACGTTTGCGTTGATCATGTTGGACCGCAGATAAACAAGCAATTTTCAGCTGCTTACGAAAGTTGAACTTACGACGTTGAACTCCATCCAGAGTCCAAAACGAGCACTTGCGACTGTTACGTTGAGTTGAATTTTTCTTGCGATACGACGACATAAAAATGACGTAATTTGTAGTCACTTACGATTGGCTGCCTTTCCAACTAATCCGTCCTTGTTACCTAGAGTTTTCGCGCGAATGTAGGCCTCTACCTCTTTATATTATGAGCTGCACTGTAAATGTTAGCAAAACATCTAACATTAACTCAACATGGATTATTGTAAAGAGGTTGGGCCTACATTATTAAAATACAAAAGGCCTATTTGATGTTTGTAAAATTCATTTTGTTTCACAAAATAATAATGATGCTTCGAACATTCCCAGAACATTCGTGTTTCATACATTTTAATTCTGGGAAACTGAATTAATTGGCCACGGCCTCGAGGTGCTTGTCACCCAATCTATTTTGAGAGAAAGATTAGGACAAAAAAAAAAATCGGTACGCGGGAAAGTTGGATTGGTGGTAAACTTTAGCCCTAATTGACAAAATAGATATAAAACGGTCCTCACTCCTGCTGTATAAATGGCCCCTTGGTTTGTGATAAAATTTGTTATTTTCATTTTTACTACTCTTCTCATTGAAATTTCCAACTAATTTGTTGCAGTATTATATTATTATACGATAATTGTCATCATTATCATAATCAAACGGTGCTGCTGAGCTATGCTACAGTAATCCACTGACATGTATTTGTGTGTAACTGATACACCTTTTTTTTTATAAGAAAATATTTCATAACCCCGGGTTTTAAGAACAGTGGGACTAAAATTGCTTTAAAAATAACAACAAATTGAGGTAAAATTTCACATGCAATTATTATTATTATTATTATTATTATTATTATTATTATTTTTAATCTAGAAAAACTTTAAAAAGTGTGTACAATTATAATATAGGCATTAAACATGTTGAGCTTGAAATTGGCCGAAAAATAAGAGTACTCAGCCTCGGCAAAATTGCTCTGGTTCATATAAAAAATGTGTAGACCTATAATAAGAATAATAATAATATATGGATTTATATAGCGCAAATAAACGAGTATATACGTTTAATAAAGCATGGAATAACACTTGTTTCGTAATTATTACTTGCACAATTTAAAATATATCATTTCTCCTGATTATTCTTACACCTTTAACTATTAAAAAAAAAATCATACAACCATTGGAAATAAGAATGGTTAGCAACAGATTAAAAAAATAAGAACAAATTGAGGTAAAATTTCAAATGCGATAATTATGTTCTTTTTTTTAATCTAGAAAAAATATTTTAGTCTTATTTTTACATAGGCACAGTAGGTGTGACAATGA
>NW_022717449.1:847010-868531 GCF_011630105.1 Anneissia japonica | reverse complement strand
CGTTTATTGAAGCATGCCAGAATAACACTTGTTTGATCCTAATTATTACTTCAATTTAAAATATATTATTTCTCCCGATTAAACCTATAGGCCCAACTATTTAAAAAAAAATTCATACAACCACTGGACTGGAAATAGGAATGGTTGACAATAGATTTATTTCTAAACAATTCTCTTGGTATTATACGATTGTAATTGAAACAAATCCTTGTTTATTTTCGAATTCAATTTCAGTATAGTAATGATAATAATATTAACAAACACAATTGTATAGGCTACTGCGTGGATGTGTGGCGTATTGGTAGACTACTCAAAGAAGCAAGAAACACAGAATTTTCATAGGGCCTATATTTTTTCTACTGTAGAACAATCTGACCAGTTTCAGCCACGTCAAAATATGGTACGTCATAAAGGCTACGTCATAATTTCCGTATCTGATTGGCTGCTTCTTACGATTTCTGGTCCATAATGCTACGTCTCTTACGAAAGTTGACTTGGAGTCAACGTTCGTAAGAGACGTAACACAAGGCAACGCAAGCATGATCACTCAAGAATAAGTCACTGAATCGCGGTTTCCTGTCAAATCGTGGAAAATCGACGTATCGCATGAAAATTCAATACGACGGTTTCCTGTCCAACATTGCTTTGCGACGATTTAACCTTACGTTACGTCGATTTCACAACGTAACGTTTCCTGTCAAATCGCATTTTGGTACGATAAAACGACGTAGTCGTAAGTAAATCTGCCTTCTTACGTCGACAGGAAACCAGGCTTTACTTATGTTCACCATTGTGTTCACTTACTTGATCAGTACTTGGGATTTTAAAGACTTCCACATTACTTTCCTATGATTTTCCTTTAGGATCAGGAAGTAATTCGTAGGTAGCTACTGTGTGTAGCAAAAGGAAACATATTGTGACATGATTTATTTTCAGAACCGGGACATAACCTAGATTATGACTTATTTTTTAGCATTCTCTGAAGAAATAATCTAAGAATTGCAGGGTTTTAGCTGTAGAAAATTAAGGGTCGGTGGTAAAAATTCTTAGTGGGTTGGTAAACACCATAAATAAGAGTATTTTAACGATGGGCAAGGAGGTTAATGAAGGTGGGTGGAAGGGCCATGAAATTGGCTTTCAACTCAACTGGGTGGGAAAATTCAAGGCTTGGTGGCACCGTCTACCTCTGCCCACAATAACTACATCCCTGGAATGACAATGTCACTCATGACATTGTCGCTAGGGAGGGTTTATTAATTATTGTCTTGTAATTTTAATATCAACCAATAATTGCAACCATGTATAGTAATAGATGTTAGAATTTTACTATAATAATGTTTTGAAATTACTTTAGTACAAAGAAGGTCATGCGATTGGCCAGAGTTGATTGGAAGGATGTTTTTGTTGGGTGAAGTGGTATTTACCAGAATTATCAATGTGGACAAGGATACAAGATTAAAATAAGGATGAGGAATGGGGTGAAAGTTATCCCTGTGTCATCAGAATGATGTTCAAGAGAATAGCAAATAGATGGAAGGATGCAGGAATAGGATGTAAGAATAGAATGATGTGGAGTATATATAGCCCCATATATAGTATATATAGTATATATAGATGTTTAGGAGGATGGCAAATGGATAGAAGCGTGCAACAAAAGAATGGATGTTAGAGAAAGTTGTCTCTCTACTTCTTCAAAAGATGTTCCAAAGCTTGACCACTAGGTGGAAGGATGAAAGGAAAGGAAAAGAATAAAAGCTGTCTCTGCCTTTTGAGAATGATATTCAAGATGATAAATTAATGGAAAAATACAATGAAAGAAGAATGATGGATAAGGTTGTTCTTGCTTCTTTAGAATGATGTTCAAGATTATGGCAAATAGTTGAAAGGATGAAAGTACAGGAGAATAGTAATATGTAGAAAGTTTTCCTACATCTTTAGAACTTTCTCATTAATACAAAATTCATTTCAGGGGTCCCATGTCTCCCAGAACTTGTGGGAGTCTCCCGAAAATCGGGACAGCTACCTGCACTCCCACAAGCAAGCAAGAACCTCCCGAAAATTAACCCATCTCCACAAATTCTTAATTTTGCATGTTTTCACTGCTTTACTATCAATTTTCTCACAAATGTCAGTGCCGATAGGTATCACTTTGGGCAGCAAAATAAAATGAAATGAGTTAAGAAAGCTCATTTAACTAGATCGGTGGCGGATTTAAGGAAGGGGAAGCCGGCCTGGGCCCCCCTAAATATTTCAAAATTATGAAAAAATGGGGTAGAAAAGAAAATTATATTCAAATTTAAGTGCGAGATGGTCATTTCCGGCCACCTAGAGGTGCCATACTTGTAAACCTTCTTACCTCAGCTCCAACCATGGTGGAGCTGATGTGGTATAGACCCTCCATCAATATGAAAGTCCCTCCATGCCCCAACCTTCGACTTCCCAACCCTAACCCAAACATCCCTCCCTGCAGATCTCCCGGAACTGACTTTAATTTAATTGAATTTTATGTTTTATCTGTAGACAGGGAAACATTGAATACTTAATCCGACTTGATTAGCTCATTGCCTTGAAATCTGAAAGCAAAACTGAAACCATGCTGAAACCAAGCTCAAAATATTTGAGCATAATTGTGCTAAAAATAGACGGAAGTTAAAACACTGTCTAGTTTTGATTACAGTATCATGTGTTGTATAATTAGGATAAGTGAAAGTTTTCAACATGAACTACCTCATGCTAACTATCATTAGAACCTTAATAGATAGGGTACTTTTCCATAAGGAAAAATTGGGGAAAACAATCTTGGAATTATTGTAATTGTGGCCTAAAAAAATAAGGTTTTTAGGTGGTATTTATCCACTAAGATTTGATAACATTATTTTAGTATCATAATAAATAGGTACAATAAAACCAAATATATAAATTTTAAAATGTGTTGATGATGAGACCAATTTTTTTTGTTAATTTGACCTGGTCAGATTAGGCATATGCTATAGATTTATTTATTTTTTTTTAAGGGGAAAACTTTCAAAAACATTTGTTACCCTTGATTATACAAGACAATTTAGGATTCTTCTATTGTTCAACTATAGAATGATAGGACAAAAATAATTTTTAAACTGGACTGGACAAATTGCTTATTCATTTAATTTATTTGTTCACCAAAATAAGATTGACCTTGTTGACATCCACTCCAAATTGTTATAAAACATGTAAAAAATAAACAAGATAACAAGGTAAACTGTAGAACAAAATTTTGTTTTCCCATTTATTTTGGTGAGGGTATATTTTGAACAGATTGAAATTATTTTGATGGTTATGATGTAGTATGTAGTGCCTAATACCAAAGATATTAGAAACACAAGATAGAGTTCTCCGCAGCCAAAAAGTGTTCCACCAAAAAGCATGGTGGGAATACAAACAATGGGGCACTGCGTACGGCTGGATCTAAAAAGCTTCTGCTAAATTTTACATCACGGTGAATACCCGGGTGAATACATAACCTCTTTTGGCGGCCCGTTTGGTGGAGGTAGACCAAATAACCCCGTCATTGTTGGGTCGTCTGTCCACAATGAACAGGTAGAAAGATTAAATTACGACATAAATAACCACCCATAAGGTACAAACAAGTAGGCATAAATAAATCAATAGAATAAAATAACAGACACAAAAGTATAGAATCGTATGACCGGACTGTGATTAGTGATAAAGTTTCCATCATTTGCGGATATTAGCGGAAAGAGAAGGGCGCTGCGTACGTCTGGATTTACTTAGCAACAGAAGGGTGCTCTGTACGTCTGGATGTGAACAGGATAAACGTGTGTAAATTGCTATATTGAAAACTGAAGGGCGCCGCTTTCGACTGTATTTGCGTAAAAGATATGACGTATCCACCTCACTTTTGCTTTGCGAGTGCTCTATCTTGTATTTCTAGTATCTTTGCTAATACCTACAAAAAATAACAAAGTTATTAGTGTTTTTTTTTTAACTTCAGTGTTTATTACTACAAAATTGTTCATTTGTTCAATTAAGGTTTTATTTGCTTCATGTGTCTGGACATAGCGTCTGCTTTGCTTTTTAGAAGCGAGTACATTATTTAGATGGGAACTGTTAAAAATAGTTTAATTTACTTAATGTGATCCTGAAAATTCAATTTCTGATAATTTATCAAAATTGCAAGTAGCAAAGAAAATCATCTTAGATCCATCCTTGACTTTGATTAGGTTAGATTTATTATTAATATTTATAGCAACAATATTTGCTTTAAAATTTCATTTTCATTTTAAAGATGAGAAAACACCATTATTAAGATGAAAAACCTCACTGCAATCATGGTGGATTATAATTGGATTAGATTCATATAGCGACATGCCAATGCTCAGAATAATAGTGTGACTTCTTTTTTGAGCAGGAAAAAAAAACTCACTACACAGGTCAATCTAAACTTCCGTCTCACGAAAAAGACATGTTGGGTAAAAGAGGACCTTTTAAACAAGACCACCCAAGAAGTACTTTTAGCAGAAACGGGACGCTGGATTTCAGATACCGTATTTTATACCATATTTTTAGGAAAAGCAGCAGAAACAGGCCCATTGTGTTCTTGATCAGTACTCGGGTGCTGTCTCTCGGGTGGGGGGGGGGGGGGTTTTAAAGACTTCCACATTCCTTTCCTATGATTTTCCTTTAGGATCAGGAAGTAATTTTGAGGTAGCTACTGTGTGTAGCAAAAGGAAACATATTGTGACATGATTTATTTTCAGAACCGGGACATTACCTAGATAATGACTTATTTTGTAGCATTCTCAGAAGAAGTAATCTAAGAATTGCAGGGTTTTAGCTGTAGGAAATTAAGGGTGGGTGATAAAAAATAAAAATAAATATAAAAATTTCCAAAGCCTCACTGCTGTTCTTGTTTTTGTTCTTGTTACCAAAACTTCAAAAGCGTCCATTGTTGCTAGTTTTGAACGGACGTACAGGAAATTTTGTACACATAAACTAGAGGTGATTTCCAACGTTCACCGCCCTTTTTAAAAATTTTCCCCTCCTACACCTACAAAACAAAACAGAGGTTTCAGCATGGACTGTACATTACTGCCATTACCACTACCACTTGGGGGTGGGGTGGTGGTTGCCAACAAGAAATTACATAACTGTAATGACATTCTCCTACTCTGTAAGAGAGAGAAAAAATATATATTAATGTGCATTTAACAAGACATTTTCTTTTTATTTTAAGCAGTTGCAGTGTTACTTATTTAAAGTTGAGATTGATTAAATTCCAGGTCCTACAGTTCTAACATACAAGGTCAGGGACAGCTAAAAAATAACTCAGAATAGTGGCTGCCCTTGTTTTTTGGTTGTTACGCTAATGAACTTAACAATAAAATTAAATACAGTATTTGCATTGCTTGCCTGTAAGCGTGTTACTAGCCTTCATCTGGATAATGGAATGAGAAAATGATTTTAGTGACCATGTGTGGCTATCAGTCTCACTCTATAGGATCTTTGTTGTGAAGAGTTTAAAATTTGAAGTTGGTCAATTAATTATCTTTTTAATGATTTAAAGTACCAGAACCAAAAGCATGACGATGATAAACCATCATTAATATTAATTGTGTGTGAACACATTAATGGAATGTGTAATAAAAGTATTAATATTTATACTACTCTATAGCAATATTAAATCCCATTAAAAATATTATTAATTTATCACCCTTATTAAGCTGGATAAGAATGAGGGAGGGAGGCTTTTTTTAAAATTTTGCTAATGCCAAATATCACCGTTGGGTTGTTTGCATTGGTGCATTGATATTCAAAGTAAAACATGATTGAGATAATACAAACAATATCTACTAGCCTTACTACAAAAAATGAAAAAAAAACCCCCATTTTTTCTTTCAAGAATATTTTTTTCCAGTACCCTAGAAGACATGCATATGAGGGTGATAAACTAATATTTTTTTTTATTGGGCCTTATGCAAAGGTACTTCATTTTCTCAAATTTTGAAAAGGTCTATTATTAATATTTGGAGACTTATTCAACGTAATTACACTTAAAAATATGTCATTTCCTTCCGATTTCGAATAATTTCAATTTCAAGTTATTCAGTATAATTCTAAAAATACCTACCAGTACACTCAAACAGGCATGTTGTTTATTGTGTATAACATCAGTCACTGTTACTTACACCTATTTGTTCACTAGAGTAACAAAAGGTGATGGGGAGGGGCTAAGTTAAGCTGGGTTAAGACCAAAATATCAATGATTATTAGATTTAAAAACAATATTTGTCTTCATTATGGATTTAACCCAAACCCCTCCAATAAGCAGTTTCTTTACCAACTGAGTTGAATCCAAGGTACAATATTTTTCTCAAGTATTATAGCATATTAATAGGGAATTGTTATTTCTTGTCTTGATACTGAAAATATATGATTGTATAATGTGATTGTAAAATACATTTATTCTTTTTTCTAATTGGACCATTCAGATATTTAGTGGATATAAAGACTTTTTATTGAAGCTTGTTGATTACAGTTGTTTTGTGGTAAATTATGAACTGTGATTTTTTTTTAGGAAAGCTAAAAAACATTCATTTTAAGAATTATTGTATACAAAGAGTACAAGAAAACATTTGTTTGACGTGAAAGACATATTTTAATAGCTAGAATAACAACATCAAGGAAAATTTTGATCACATCTTCCTCATGTTAATTGAAAAAAAAATGTTAATTTAAGTGCAATTTGGCCTATTTTAATATTGTTATGAGTATGATTTGTATGTATATATTGCCAGTGGAAACAATTTTCTGATCTTTCTCGGACAATGAAATTATTTTGTATCTTGTCTTGATATCTAAAAATATTCTTTTTTTTCAGTAACTTTAAAAAACAGTATATAAGAATAATTTTACGTTTAAGCTTTGAATTCTCTATCTATAGTTTCTGCAGAATTACAGTACATCTGTAAATAGACAATGCCATGATGCCATATGTATGATTTATTGCTGTAACCTTTAAAACAAAGTTGATGCGAAAAGAGTCTTCTCGGAAAGGAGTCTGCCTGTCAACTAGGACCATGTAAGGAAACTCCTTGTTACTCCGTTGATGAGTAAAAGATTCCTCAGGAAATTTTGAAATGGATTTTTGTAAACAGTGATGAGCGTCAGTGTTAGGTATGTAATAATTAATAAACATCCGCATTGGTCTACTTAAGGAAATAATATACCGCACCCAGAGCTGTTGAGTGGTAAGGTAAAATGTAAACAATGCGACTTAATATATAGCATGTTTATGTTTAATGTTTAAAAAGTAAAGCAAGTACAACAAACAAATTTATGTAATTTAAGAGAGAATTTGGATATTATCCAATTTCTCTTGCTAAGTTTTCACTTGTTCTGGCCTCAAGCCCCTCTTAAAATACATAAGAATGTGATGCGGTAATTATTAACTTGTAATGACAGATTGAAACATTTATTTTTTGCTACTCTCTACTGTATATGACCAGTGGTGAATCTAGAGTTAATATTGGGGAGTGGCTATGTAGTGTGTAGTAAACAGGTTTTTTAGACAGGGTTGTGGGAACGATGTCTCTGAAGTGAGGTAGGTTTTCCAACAGGAGTGTAAGTGAGTGTGGTCAGGAATGAATCCCTGGAAGCTCCAACAATTTAGCAATTTAAAAGGCTTATTTAATTGAATTAGAGTCAAACAATTTGTAAAAATTACATAGGAATTATTTTTTCTTCCCTACAAATTGTATGATCTTCCCAATAGGGACCCACATTTCCCCCACTGCACCACTACTGGTACAAAGCCCATGATTGCTGATGATGGCATCTATTGATTGATCAACAAATGAGTCTGTACCACTAGGTGGCTATAAGCCAATCTGGCAACTATATACTCTACAGTAGGGATTTACCCACTTCTGTCAAACAATTCATCTCTTGAAAGTCATATACTTTTTTTGCTAAAATTTAGAAAGATTTTTTTCAGTAGTGATAATGCCAGCTGGGTCTGTTCCAACAATCACAATGCGTTTTGGTGTTGTGTGTGTACATTAATTTGAAGCTGAGTGGGAAGGGGGTACATGAGGGCAGTACAAAGATTTTGAAATGGGAAAGGAAGTAGGAGGGGGGAAAGAATGCATGTAGGTTGCAATCTTGGCAGATAAAATGGGGAATGTCAATGAGGTGCATGTTACCCTGACGACAGTAACACCAATGGACCACCACAGAGCTACAGTTCAATAGTTTATACTACATATTTACCTATTGTCATTACAGTATGTGGTAGAATGTACGTCTATTTTAGTATGTTGTATTTGGTTTTGATATGTACAGTAAGTTTCTATTCATGAACAGTGTCGTCTCAATGCCTTATAAGGTAGTGTAATCCAACGATTAAACATTTTTGATTGCTATCAACAATTTGTTCAGGCTTATTGTCTGATGATATTTGATTTCTTGGAAGTTGTATGGATTTAAAAAGTGAAACTTAAAAAAAACCATTTAATTAATATATTTTTGGCTTCCCCTTTGCTAGAATCAGACGTTAGTGAGTACAGGCCCTAGAAACAAGTTTTAAGCACAATTTCTGAATCTATGATGAACTTGTTGTTTGCTTTGCTTGCTGCTGATTTTCTTCATGTTCCTTGGGATGGGGGAGGTATACCTGATTGATTGACAAATGTTGGGAGTTTTAGTTTTTCTTCTATAACTTTTGACTGGTGAGTCACTTTTATATTAGAATAAACAAAAATAAACAAAAGAAATTATGGTATCCAACTCATCAATATTTTATCAATTTATGATTCATGATATCATTAAATTCTTCCTTTTTTGCAAATGTAAACAAACTACCGGATCATTATATTTTACTCCAGCATAGTTGAACAGCAATAAAAAATTTGTATTATCTATGTGATAACTAATAGCATTTTTGTTACTGTTAGTAATTTGGTTCCCACGGTTGAAGAATGCTGACCTGTCAATATTTGAATAGACAATTGTAGTTATGTTCACACTACCAGTTCATTTTTTGACACCATTAGAATTGTTGCTATCGACAGTTTTAGTCAATAGACCTCTCTATGGCGACAGATGTGATCCGAAACAATGAGGTGACCGTGAATGACCATGCGTGGATGGTTCTACGTGCAGACCTAATCACGTACTGTATGTGTGCACCAATTTCACAATTAAACTAATTTTCATCAAGTAAAACAACAATTATTTCATGGTGCATTAACTCTCAACCTTTCCCTCTTCCACTCCCAACAACTCTATACTGAAAATCATAAAGAAAATATTTGAAAATCACAAAACAGAAATGGAGGCAATGAGGCTCTAAACTTTAAGCTTGGGTTGAAATCCCATGCTACTCACTGGATGAGGGCACTATACTTCCAACCAATAAAGTTAATGGAATTAATTACCTACATAACTAAGAGGAACTAATGCTCCCTGTACATGGTACAAGCTGCACATATATGGTGCGTTCCTATATGTAGCGTACAGTATTTAGGCTGACCACACTATGTTACTTGAATATAATGGAACATTGGAAATGCCATTCATCAGCTTCATTGATTGTTACTTTTCATTAGTAAATTTAATTACTTGCTGAAGTATAAATTGCTTTATTTATAGCCTCCTGTTCATTGTTCAAACGATGCATGAATTAATTCTAAGCTTAAAGTATAATCAAAATAGATTTTCTAAAAATAGGTATGTACTCCATTGAAAGTTTATGATAGTACACTATATTGTATACTTTAGAATATGTTAATACATTTTCAGTTGTCATAGTAATATTTCAATTCTAGGAAATGAAATAATAAGAGTAGTACCGTTAATAATAATGCCAATGCCTAAAGAGCCATATCTGTAAGCGTGATCAAGATATCAATCATGATTTATTATATTAAAAAAACAATATTGAATAGGTGTTGGCCATACTAGAGTTAGAAGATATAATATCTTTCATTTCATGGCCAAAAAAGTGTCCCCTTATAGGCATGTCCAAAAAAAGGGATTCTACTACTGTATTGAATTATAATTCTTATTAAATTGCATTTACAGTACCGGTATTCCATTATGAAAGAAATATATTAAAGCCATATACTATAATTGATTTCCATTACCAATAGAAAGTAAGACATAAAAACTAAACAGAAATACTACTAAGAAATTTTGAATAGATTAATTAGCGTAGTTTCAGCTCATTGTCATGGTAAACTTTATACCATGTGATCCTTTTGGACAAGATGAAATTCTATTTGTACAGATCCCTTTGTAACTGGTTGTTTTATGCAATCGTATCATTGAAACAAATTGTCTTATTAATTATCTAGTCAATCTGCTTGTGATTACAAAGTTAATATAAAGCAACATTTCAAATAGTCTCTGAATGCAGTGGCAAACATCGCTCAGTGTCTACTGTCAACCATCCACCTCTTCTCTAATGCAATCCCAGACCTAAGAGCCTAAAGCCTGGTTTCCATAAAATCACTACGCTGTTTCTACGGTGTTTTTAGTGGAAGCGATGTACTGCGTAACAGTCCCTGACGCAATCGGGAATTCTACCAGAAACTAAGCTCAACTCATAATCATAAACATAAAGAAGTATATTGGTGTGAATCACACCAAGGATAACCCAGGAAGTCTGAAGACCTCTTCGTGATCCTTCTGGTGGTGAATTGGTCGGTACACCGAAGACAATCCCCTATTCTTTTCCGAAAAGTGTACTGCATTCTTCTTGTCATAGCCAGGAAATAGTGTGGGACAATATCAGGGTGGACCCACTCTACGCATAAATTCAAATAATGTGGACCCAGTTTCTCAAAAGTTGTTCAATTTTATACAAAAAAAATTAATAATCTGGACCCATTTTCTTAGCAATTGACCCATTTAACACAAAATTTGAGAAATCTGGACCCATTTTTTAAAAAGTTGGCCCATTTTGCTCAAAATATGAGAAATCCGGACCCATTTTTAAAATGCGGACCCATTCTTTGTGGACCCAATAGAAATATTGTGTGAGAATGTCACAACTGTCCCAATAGCTGGGATCCTTTTTTAATTCTGTTATTATGGGGGTCTTGAACTATTGTCTTATTTGCTGGGGTGGAAACATTTTGGGAGGATTCGGGATTGGGAAACATTACATAAGTTTATCCATAAAGCTGAAAGTTTGATCGGTTTGCCTTTGCGATCGGTGCACTCTGTCTACTACAAGCGACTGGCGATCAAGTTTGAGGGGTTGCTGAATGATGTAAGTCATCCCCTCCATCCGGTGGTCGTAGGAAGCATTATAGAACGTAGTGGTAGACTTAGGGTACCGGTCGCCAATACGAACCGTCACCCTCAGTCTTTTATTCCTAGAGGAATTAAACTGTATAATGAAAAATTTTCGAGATAACCAAATTATTTTCGGTTATGTAATTTCCAGCAGTGGATTAAATAAAGAGTATGTCTATGTCTACAGTATGTCTATACAAATTGGTGTTTTCACAAATATACTGTATGGATTACTTGATTGATATACAGTGCAGGAAAAATAGATTGATAGCAAGGAAATTTGTGGTATCATTGGTCTGGCAGTAGCTTGTGTTTTGAAATGTGTGATTGACCACATGACAGCTTTTCAATGTCATGGGACAAACAGCATGATTGTCATGACCATTTATTTTTTATTTTTTCGTCGATAGGTTGCAATTGTGAACATTGCGTATGATTAATATCGAGAGGAAATGGAGATGTCATCATGAGTGATCACGCCAATCATGTATTGTATGTTGGAGTTGAGGTGGAATTGTTTTAAAGGTACCTAGATTCCCGGGAATTGCAGTCTCATCCTTATGAATTTAATATAAGAATTTAAAGTTTAATCAGGACAGCAGTTATGGCGCCAGCAGCTGGACAACTAGCTTGGGCTAGCTAGGCCAGGGCCCAAGGCCCAGTCATCGAGCATTCCTGTCGCAGCTGTCTGGGTGTCAGCACTCCATTTTGGAAGATATAAGAATATTTTTTATAAAATAAGCCCCTAGACCCTCATACAGCAGTTATCTGTCGTAGAGTTAAGTCGAATGTTTGAAACAATACTATTTTGTGTTTTAGCGATAGTAAGACACTATGGTTTTTTAACCAATGCATGATAAATTCATGACCATGCATAGATTTTGCAAAATTCATGTAGCGTGTGACTGTCCCGTGCAATGCGAGACGGTTGGTAACTAAATGTTTCTCCTGTGAAGAATTTGCCGCTTAATTAAGTTTGCTGTTTATATCCTTGTGCCTAAAAAAGGTTTTTAAAAACTAGCACTATTAGGTAATGAGGTACATAGTGAAGCATTTGGTCACTTCATGGCAATTCTGTCTCTACCGTATCCTCAAACCCTGCCTGCCGTATTGCTTTTTGCCAGTCAAATTTCTTGCCTATATTGTTGATTACTGCTGTCGTCAGGCTAGTCAACTGTAAATGAACTTGAAATTTATCATTCAAAGATGACTTTGTAATGACAAAAAAAAATTCTGATTAAATGTGTATCTTATCATTAAAAAACAATAGAATTAAATTTGAATTTAATTTTATTGTTTAACATTTCTCTGGTGTATGGATGAATTGCACGTAGCATTGAGTGTAAACAGATTTCAGTGGTTTGTAACAGGAAAAAAGGATTGGCTTCTGATAACTCTGCAATAATAGGTTTAGCATTGAAATAGTGAAATAAACAATCATGGAGTCATGTAAACTTTGTTAGTTGCTTGATTGTGAACAAATACAATAACATTAAAAAAACAATTGTAGAAATAAAATATTTTAAAATTACTTGATTCCAAATTGGCGGCCTATAAGACCTATATCTGGGACTGGAATAGGACTGTTTCTCTGGACCCCAAATGCTGAGCTCTCTTGGTTGGGTCACCGTCTTGAAATGGTTTTAAATAAATATAAATAAATAAAAATTCCAAAGCTTGCAAATGACTCAATGTGAGTGCAACCCACTGGCGATTCTAAGATGCTCTGGGTTGAATAGTCAAAAGATAAAATGTTAGAATGAGTACCGTATTTAAAAACTCGTCAAAGGTAAAAACCAGTAAGTGTACTAATAAGTTTTAGATAACTTAGTATAAAATATCCTGCAAATAAAGTAAGACTTGTCATTGTGATTAAATATTTCGATCTTTTAATTAGATCATCATTAGGAATGATAATCTTAATAAATAATATTGTCATTCCTGATGATCAAATAAAAAAAGATCAAAATATTGAATCACAATGACGAGTCTTACTTTATTTGGAGTATGTTTTATACTAAGTTGTCATAGGTAGTCATATTGCTTTTCCTTGTCATTTAATACCTCCCATACTATCACTGGGTTTTACATTTCCTTTTCCTTATAGCCTATACTACTAATAATACACTAAACTCACTTCGTATTCACACCCACTAAAAGTCACATGATGATAGCGACAAGCTTGGGTCACCAATTTTGTCTATTGAAGTAAGCCTGCCCTCAGAGGTACAATTGTATTGCCACAACCACCTGGTTGTACCATTTCAGCTTATTTTTTTTTTTTGTGATTATTTCCTGCAAAAACTCCTGGTCTTGAAATAGTCAATAATGGTAATGGAGAATGAGATGAGGCTTAAAATAGAAATGGTTTAAAACTTTTTTCCGATTGGTTATAGATGGTGATCAGAAAGATGGTTTTATAGTTAAATATAAAGAATGAAATTTACATAATGGTGAAGAATTTTATTCTTAAATTTTAATAATAATGACTTCATTGTACTATTTAGAATATAGAATAATTTGAAATGTATGTATAAATAGTATTCTAAAACAATTGAAGAAAAACCAACCAAGATACATTTCAGATCAATTTTGAGCAAAGTGATAAAATATATTCCCATTAATTTTTGAATCCTTATTCACTTCCAAATTTATTGTACAAGATTTAAATGGATTAAAATTGTACAGTTGTAATATAATACACAACTCTATTGTAACATGTACATTGTACACGTACTGGGTAGTTACGAATGAGGATAATGATATGTATGAAATCAAAGCGAAAAATTGAGTGTGACGCAGAGACAACTAAAATATCCCAGTAACGACATAAAAACTGACTTGCAATCAAACATGCATTAACATTATAGTCTGCATGATATGCGATGTTTACGTATTTTCAACATAGACTTGGGCAAATAATTTTCATCACCAAATGGCAATAAAGGATAAAACATCCCCATAATATCATAAAAATAAATAAACAAAAATAATTAAATTTTTTCTTTACATTTTAAAGATGTTTTTATCACTGAAGCTTGCAAGCAAATTTAGGCGACACTTCTTTTATACGTTGTTTTGCAAACTTATTTTTTTTAAAGATGTCAGAGGAGGGCGGAAAAAATATTAAAAATAAAATTTTGTGTTCTTATTTAGCGAATGCCAAAAACATCCAGACGGAGGAGAAAATAAAAATAAAATAATTGTATTGATAAATGTAAACAGTGCATTAAAGGGATGGTTAATTGCTTTAAATTTATGTGATTAGAAAGAAATATACATTATTTCTGTAGTTTTCAGGGTGGCGGGCGTAATATAACTAAAGAAAATCAATTTTTTTTTTTCTGAAATTTTCATTTTTTGTGGCTGTGGATGCGCAATTTGGCCAAAAATAAAATTTATATTGGTGAGGGGCAGGTTCGCAAAACAAGCTTTAAAAAAATCTTGCCTTACATAAAGGCTGAACAGGATTTTTATTGCAAACATCCACAAAAAAATAAGCCACATTTGATCAGTAAAGCCTAGGTATAATACAATAACACTACCGGTATATTTATAGAACAAAATAACAAGAAGCCTAATAAGGCATAACAGGATATAACATGCCGTAAATATCTATAAAAAAAAAACATACACATCTAAAAATACAATAGTATACAAAAGAAAAAGATAATTTTATTATATAATTTGGCAACAGGTATACTTTTATTATAAAATTGCAACAAGGAAATGAGAAGTAGGATGGTAAAAAAAATAATCATATTACATAGTTGTAGGCTGGGGGTGCAGACCCTTCCCCTCTCCCCCTCCCATGGCAGCAAATTAGTTCCACTAAGTGGGTTAAAATACTTTTTCTTTGGAATAGGGATTTAGTTCTGCATTCTGGGATTTAGTTCTGCATTTTTCGCACCCCCAAGGCTGAAAAACCAGTCTAATCTAAGGTATGGAGCAGCCTTTCAAATGAAATTAAAACAATATTTAATTAACTTTCTGTACAGTCTTTTAAGAATCATTTAAACAATGTATAATTTAACACTATTTAATTACTCTCTTCTAGACAAAATATTAATCAAAATTTAACATATTTCTTTTTGCTTTTTGTTTTTCAATTTTGTTTAAAATTAAGTAAGTTATGAGTAATTTAGTTTTTGATACAGTGGTGTTATATTTATGTACATATTGTTTTTCTTTAACTCATTAGTTTTGTTTTAAGTTCAATTTCTTTTTTCATTTTGCTTTCCTTTTATTCTTTTTACTTGTGATCCAGCTTGTGATACTAGTGCTGCATCACTGAAGGTGTAATCATAAAAAAGAAAGAAATAAATAAATAAATTAAAGTACGCCCCAAATATACATAGTAAAGATTAATGATTAATTGTTATTGATAGCTATCTCTTTTATCATCAAGCACATAAGCTCGCAATATACAGACTATAGAAGAGCAAGATCAACCACCTGAAAAAATTATCCACATGTGTAGTAATTGAGCAGCATAGCTAACAATTAATAACCGTAACGAACTACCGACTACGTGTTTAGTCTATTCACTGAGCATGCAAATGTAATTGCACATAAGCATTCAGTGCAGGTATTGACCAGAAGTGAACCGTGTGTAGAACAACAAGATTTTTCCGATTGATGAGAGAGGTGGAAAAACATGCTGGGAAAGTTATTGAGTGATAGTGATGACGATGCGTTGTTTGTAAACACTCGTCATTTACTCATCAGCAAAGGTGTTATATGATAGCAGGAGTGAGAAGTCTGTATGTTGTGTCATGTGATCATATTCACATCCAAACTGGGATTTTTCCCAATCATTTCTATTTTTATCTTCCATCATCGCCATCATCATCATCATCATCATCATCATCATCATCATCGTTATCATCATCATCGTTATCATCACATTCATCATTATCAGCATCCTCATTGTCATTATCTTCATCATTATCATTATTATCTTCATCATTATATATCATTTTCATTGTCATCATTATCACCATCACGATAATAATCATCATCTAAATGTCATTATATCACCACATCTTGTATCTGTCGTCATCAACATCATCATTGTTGTCGTCATTATCATCAAATTCTATTCATCATTAACTTCTGCCTTTCATAAAGACACCTCCCTTGATGCCTTGCAGTCAACTGAAGTCTGCCTCTTTTCGTAGTGGTTATTTTTTGCACAGCGTGTTAAGTGCAATGATGCTTTTAAATCATAATAATAATTATTACCATAATCTTTGATGATATAATTTTATTTAACCCTTACATGTTTTATAGTACTTAAAAATATATATATATATATATTATATTGTTTTAGGTGTGTTTTACAATGAAATGTAACCATATCATTTATTATCTTCATCACATATGTAGGACCCTTAGGTATAAGTTCACTCAAAAGTGTTTCACCCATTTTATTATTCGTAATTAAAAGTGAGTGCTTCATGCCTGGGGAAAACATTTCATCAGTGGCCATTCTCCATTAAACAGAGCAAAGTTGATGTTCATTAAAAGAATATCAAAAACAAATTCTTTGAAACTGAATTGATCCAAAGCACTTGCTGGAGGCCAATTATCGCATGTTATATTAAAAAGCTAATTAATTTGAATTGCTTGTTAATCATGGCATTTTAATACCTTAATTGCTTAATTGCTATTATTTGTACCTCAGTATTAGAGATATGCATTAAAGGTGTTCTGATGGGTAAAGCTGACATCCTAATGATATCTAAAAAGTAGGACAGGAGGGTAGACATAAAATAGCATTGATAGTTATGTAAGACACAAGTGTCAGCTACGAGCAGGCCCAAGCTTTATAAACCAGAAGTGCTCACATTCTAATGGCTTATGTGAAGTTAACTGCATTGGTCAGTGGTAATGAAACCACTCAGTCTTGAGGAATTATAATAAAATTACACCTAAGACAAATTAGGATTATTGAGGAATGCATTATCACATCTGAGGAAGTAGAAAGAAACTGAAAGAAAATCTGAAGTGTAGATGTATAAAATAACGCAAGTAATGTCTTTGACTCGTATGCCACTTGTTCTCTGTGGTCGGGTTTGTTTCATTCTATTCTAAAATGGCTATATTTATTAATTGCATGCTCACAAACTGATTACAATTCCTCATCAACTGATCGTGTAGCGAACTTAAACATTTTGTTACTCGGTATTATATCTAAGACAGGCACTCAGCACCCGACTATCGTCAGGTGATGCGATTCTATGAAGAACACAACACGACAACGCATGCGCAACAGATCGTTTTTGATCCGTTCAGACTGCCATCGGCAATCAGCAGACAGCGTCGCATCATCTAGTGTTAACGGGGAGCGGAGTTGGACTCGTCATGCGACGGTTGTTCGACCATCGTACGATACAGTGTGTGTCCGGCTTTAGTTACTTAAGTGTATTTAAATAAATGATAACAGTATATTCTATTTGTATTCCTGTATTTTGTCACTTCTATTTTTGGTCATCAGCTTTTTTGTTTATTTTTTTTTAACTTGGCTTTTGTACTTTTTAATGAAATAGCATATTTTTCTTTTATTTTCTTTCAGTTTGCTGGTGTTTACCTGGATTTCGCTTTGCATTCACATAGGTAGGTACATTCAGAGAATATTGTTATTTTGATTACTAGATGCATTCAAAAATGGCAGGCCCTTTCAGAGAATATTGTTATTTTGAGAACTATAAGCTTAGTAAGTTGCATTCCTTATATTATGCAATAACCAGAACAATACTAATATTTATTAGCAATTTGCATTGAATTGTGGGAAACTGTGCAGTGGTATGTGCTATTGTATTCAGTAATGCATAACCATAATAGGTTTTTATTCTTGCCTGAGTATTTTTCTTTTATTAGTTGAGAAGTGTATAGTATGTATGATGATCTGGTTACATTGTTTCCTTCATGTCTGCTTTTACATCTTTTACTGCATTTTTATTATCATATAAAGTCGTTTGTCAGCAGAAGTTTCAAGTATTTACTTTTGTAGCACGTCAAATATTTGAAGAATTGAAATAGCATTTAAGGGTGAAGTTTCATTTTGTACATAATGGTACTTTAGTTGTGTGGATGTACAGATTTAGATTGAAAGCTAATTTTCATCGACTTTGATTGGCTAGAGCCTAGAGGAAGATGGTTTATGTTGGCATTTGTCGATTTTAATCGGTTACTTTTTAATGACTATCACCTGATGTTTTCATTACCAAACATTTTTTATTTAGTTTGATTGTGAAATTTCTTTGTTTATTAAGTCAACATAGATGATAAATATACATATTTATGTTTAAAAAAACTGTAAAATGGCTTGGCAATGGTGTAGACAGTTAGGCGGATTGGCTCATCTGCCAAATGAATAATAGATTCAGCATGATTAGGTCACAACCTATATACTTTATCACTGGTAAATACCACTGCCATTAAGTATTCAGAGTATTCCATATTCAAGATAGTTTGGTTTTTTGCAGCTTTTAGCTAATAGAAAATAGACAAGATGTAAGTCTAGTCCATGATTTAATCGAACCAGGACCAAGTGTAGATTGGTATCATCTGATGGGATGGGAGTGGGGGAATTGTGAATGCGGAATTGTGGTATTTTTATTACAATGAAAACTCTGTGGGTCATATTCTTCTGCAACCTTCAGCCTAGCCCCTGCCGACTAGTGAATGTACTGCTGGTCCGTATAGAGCTCAAAACCTGCTGATATAAGCATACGTGCCAACATTTTGATCTTAAAAACTGGAGAATTGATGACCGCCGAGCGAAGCCTTGGCCTATAGGGGGTTGGGGAGGTGATCTCCCCATTACACAGGGGTTCATGGGATGTGAACTTCTAAGCTTTAGTTATTCAATATATCGTAAGAGTATATCTCATGAATTTACGCTTTTATAGTCTTTACAGTGAGCAGACACCTTGTAATATCCAGTGTGTTTAATTCGAGCGTGCCTTTGCAGTGCTCAAATCCATATCTTCCACATCACTCATCACAGAGAGGCTATGCTGTCGCCGAGCAAAATATTGAAAGATAACCTAAATATTGAGGTCTTTCGTAGTTTTCTATTGCAAAAAAGACAGTACAATTAAGATTAGTACGCACCTATGCAATTTTTTTTGTAAACTGGGAGAGCATGTGAGAAAACGTGAGGAAAAAAAATCGCCGGGAGTCATGTCTTCAAAATGGGAGTCTTCCGGTCAAAACCGCATGTACGTATATGTGCTGGGCCTACTTATACCGTATGTGGATTGTAAGCATGGCAAAATGCTTCCTCCTCATTTGGTACAAAGATAAAAGTATTTTCTGAATTGAATGAATGATTAAATATTTGCTTTATTATAAAAGTATTAGTAAACTCTCATTTTTTGGCATATATACAATAAAATTAGAATTAATTACTATTATTAGTATTGATCTTCCCAACTTTTTATTTGCTGTCTGTGTTGTTTTTGTCAAAGGGTTCCATGTGTCGCTGTGCTTGCTGTGTTAGCCACCTCATCTTTTTCACTTCGATTGTATGCAGCTAAAAAAAAAATTTTATAATGTATTTTTTTTTATTCTATGGTATGCATGTATTTGTAGTATATTTATTTAATGCATTACCTTCCTGTTTTTATAGATTAATAATTCACTTAATCAATGAATCCACAATCTGTTTCAAAACTTTAAAATGTGATATTTTAATACTTGCTTAGTATTTTAAAAGTAAATTATTACTTTCATTGGGGCATTGGTTATTTTAGAATTGCATTCCAGGGGCAGATCCAACCTCGCAAGAAAGAGGGGGCGTGGATGTGTGAAATGAGTAGGAATCTCAGGAAAGAGCCTCTGGTAGGGATGCAAGGCGGTTAATAGCCCTTAAATGTTTAACACCTTTATTAATTAGATGTTATATTTAATTGATTTTTACTATTTACCTTGGTAATTTTCTGATAAACTTTACACAATTCTTTTTTTACAAAAAATAGAGGGGGCGTACGCCCCTTACGCCACCTCTAAATCCGCCAAAGCATTGTTCAGTGCAAAGGGTTGTTCCTAAATAGAATTAGCAGTTTTTGTCTATAATAACTCAAATGGGCATAATGTAGAAGCGGTTGGTACTTCGGTTGTGGCTTGGACTCCCAACCTCGAGGTCGGGGGTTCAAAACTCTCGCTGTGCAATTCCCTTGTGTCCTTGGGCAAGGCACTTTACGGTTGCCTCTCTCCACCCAGGAGTACAAGTGGGTACCAGGTAGGTTCTAACACAACTGCGCTCATTACTAGCTGCTGATCACAATATCCAACGAATACAGCTCTGCTCCTTCTGAGCGATAGATGTCGGTGGCAGTCTTAGCTGATCTGCAATAAAAACGATCCATTGTGCACGCGTCATGGCATTGTGTTCTCTGTAGAATTGTCTCGGATGATGACTGTCGGGCTGAGTGTGTGCCTGGCTTTAAAGAACAATCGAGCATAACCTCAAATTTTAGCCGGCCAAATTGAGTCTCTCTAAAAGAACAGTCGAAACAAAAAATTCTGGCACACTTATGGTTATGTTATTTATTCTTTATTCCTATATTTTGTTTTCTTAGAAGAAAAGGAATATTTACGTGATGACTTCAGCCATTATTGTCTAGTGCTTTGGTCAGTGACCGTGAAGACAGTTTTGTCCATTCATACATTTATTTTTTTTCCTGTGGTTATATTTTAGATTGTTTTCTTTCAAATTCCTGATTATTCAAACTACTGTATTGTTATGAAATATTAATTGTTATTTAAGGTACTCAAAAAGGTTGAAACTAAAAGGTTCCTGCTTGACACCAGGTTCCCAAATATATTCTGATTTTATATACTTCCTTTTGGAGAATCATTTTTTTAGGAATGGCATGCCAGGCCTTCTATATACGCCACTATTGTTGATGCATTCAAATGTGTAATTCAAGGATAGGCTTTCTAAAGTGGTGGGGGTAAAAATATTAAATTTTGTTGGCATGTTAATACAAAATGTTGGTTTTTCTTTGTCTGAGTTCCTTCCTTCTTTTTTTCAACCGTCCTTTTTTTTTTAAACGGTAAGTCTGGTTGCCAATTTGTAATTGTAAATAATAGCAAATATGAAATATATTACATTACTATGACATGTCTTATAACTATTCATCCAGCTTGGGGAAGTTGGCTGGTGGCGGTGACCGGCCTACTGACTGTGTAATGTAATAGACCCTTCCAGC
>NW_022717449.1:822980-846594 GCF_011630105.1 Anneissia japonica | reverse complement strand
GTGCAAAAATTGGTTTGGAGGAGTATGATGCACAAGACAGGAAGAAGTGGAAAGATGGTGTAGCTGCATGGAACGAGTGACAGTCAGTAACCCCTTGGAAGAGGGAAGAAAACTGACTTAAATAAATGATGATGATGAATATCCAACGAATGCAGCTCTGCTCCTTCTGAGCGATAGACATCGTCTGCTGATTGTCGGTGGCAGTCTTAGCTGATCTGCAATAAAAACGATCCATTGTGCATGCGTCATGGCATTGTGTTCTCTGTAGAATTGTCTCGGATGATGACTGTCAGGCTTAGTGTGTGCCCGGCTTTAAAGAACAATCGAGCATAAGTTTAGCCGGCCAAATTGAGTCTCTCTCTAAAAGAACAGTCGAAACAAAAAATTCTGGCACACTTATGGTCATGTTATTTATTCTTTATTCCTATATTTTGTTTTCTTAGAAGAAAAGGAATATTTACGTGATGACTTCAGCCATTATTGTCTAGTGCTTGGTCAGTGACCGTGAAGACAGTTTTGTCCATTGATACATTTATTTGTTTTCCTGTGGTTATATTTTAGATTGTTTTCTTTCAAATTCCTGATTATTGAAACTACTATATTGTTATGAAATAATAATTGTTATTTAAGGTACTCAAAAAGGTTGAAACTAAAAGGTTCCTGCTTGACACCAGGTTCCCAAATATATTCTGATTTTATATACTTCCTTTTGGAGAATCATTTTTTTAGGAATGGCATTCCAGGCCTTCTATATACGCCACTATTGTTGATGCATTCAAATGTGTAATTCAAGGATAGGCTTTTTAAAGTGGTAAAAATAGTAAATTTTGTTGGCATGTTAATACAAAATGTTGGTTTTTCTTTGTCTGAGTTCCTTCCTTCTTTTTTTCAACCGTCCTTTTTTTTTTAAACGGTAAGTCTGGTTGCCAATTTGTAATTGTAAATAATAGCAAATATGAAATATATTACATTACTATGACATGTCTTATAACTATTCATCCAGCTTGGGGAAGTTGGCTGGTGGCGGTGACCGGCCTACTGACTGTGTAATGTAATAGACCCTTCCAGCATCTCAATCAAACTGATCAATCAGTAAAGGGCCAGGAATATGTTGCCTCACAAACGCACTTGTTCGCATGTTTTTACATGTCGTTTTTCAGGACCTTAGCAACAATATTCAATGGCGTGGTTTAGCATTTAAGGTCCATTGTAATTGTATTATAATGCAACAGTGGCGGAAGCAGGGCTAGGGGCCCATTGGACCCTCGCCCACTTTTTCTACTGGGGGACTTGGCCCCCCTCACTTTTATGACGGTTCCCAGCATCAGTGACAAACATTTAATGAACGCTATGTAATGTCATTATTATCATTATTATTATCATCATTATTACTTGGTGCTTAGAGAACTTGTTTATTTGCGCCTTATAAATCAACCTGTTGTTATTATCGCTATATAGAATTGTTTTTTCATTTTCAAATGAATGGTTTGTAACAGTGGTGGGGCTGGGGTAGGTGGACACTCCATGCGTAATTTCCTCCCTGGTGGGGGTGGGGGTTTGGCACATTTGAACTACTATTTCCGGGCTTCCATAAAAAGATTATTTTTATCCATCCGGAGACAAGTGAAGGTTTTGTCAGGGAATACCCATATCAAAAATACCCATCAAAATACCCATCATATGATAAATAATCCATTGTGATCGTGGAAGCAACCTCAACCTCGGCATTTTTCGGAAATTACAATAATTATGAAGTCATATTACAAAAGCTTGATGCCTATAAAATAACTAATAAAATTCACCAAATAACGTCAAATATTCAGCCATGGGTGCAGCAGCCACTCCAAGACAAGAGACACTTTCGCTACTTATTTTACTGAAAATTATTAGGGACTTGAACTACCATTTACTAAAATCCGGTGTCGGTTGAACTACTATTACGGCCATATAACCTACCAAATTAAATTTGCACTGGTTCCCGATGACGAATAAGACCACGGTTCTGTCTGTTCGCGATCCCTACTGTTTAGTGGCTATGTATCAACAGTAAGTTTAGGACGGAGATTAGCAAAAAATCTTCGTTAAAATCTTGTGAAAAATTATGCTACTTTGGTACGGTACGGAGCAGGGACTTTAACTACCAATTTTATCTAGGTATTTTCCAAACTTATGCTACCAAGTCCTCACAAATATACCCTATACATGCTGAAAATCTTCCATAACTTCCCACACTTGTGCTAGCAAAGTCCTAAAAAATACCCCCGTAAATGCGGCAACTCCCTGTATAGAAAAATTTAAGAGCAAACCCCCCCGGGTCTCGTGCCCCATCTTTTGTTTCACCCTCTGTAACTCAACCAATGGTGGCTCTGGACATTCAGGGATAGGGTCTATCCGACAGGGGATCTGACAACTTCCAGGGAGGCAAGTGGGGTATCCTTGGCAACTAAAGACACTAGGTAATTTTGTGCAATTAATTTTTCCCCACTTACACAATTGATGGTTTATACATAAGGAAATTTAAACATAATCCAATTTAAAATATGTAAATTCCCAACTTGTAGATCCTGCTGTAATTCTACTTAGAAACCATCCAACCAATGCTCCACCAGGATACTGTAGCTAATAAAAATTAAGACCGCAGCTTTTTACTCCTTGAAGCTTTAAATAGCTGCATGTTGTTTCCCAGTCAAGAAGTTTTTTTAGATTGTTTGTTGCTTAATTTTCCAGTAAAATGAGGGGGCTGTCTCATTAGGTTTATAGGTGTCTTTTTGTTAGTAGTGGATTAAAGACACTTTATGTCTTTGTTAAAAAAGGGACCTTCAGAATACAATCACTTGCATTCCATTCGTGATGAAGCATTATATTTTATAAGTAACCATTGTTATACTTGGCAACATGAAGTCTACCCACACAGTGCCTTCTTTTTGTGAAATCGAAAAAGAAAATTACTTATGCAAATTAATTTCCGTATTTGGCTTTTGTAACACAAAATGAAAGAATTCTCGATTTTATTACCATGTGTAGTTACTTTTAAAATGGATGATGTTTGAATATCACATGATGTGTTTTATCCGATGAGTTAAAGTGATCATGTGAGGCACACCTATTTTATCTATTTGTATAAAAATGTTTGATGAATAAGCATTTATATTGGCTATCTTTTAATGTATAATCTAGGTAGTAAAAGTAGGGAAGGCTAATTTGGTGTCCCTTTTTCATCCCATTAATCTGGTTTCAATTACAGTGAATCTCAGGTTATTCTGCAGTAGTTACCGGTACGTTACGAAAAAAAACATGCCTCATCAGTAACATGGCATTATACATTATTGTAGTTTAAGTTTAGGCCAAACCAAATTACTTGCTAGTTTTTCAAATTTACTATTTTCTATTAAAAAAAAAACAATACAATGGAAGATACAAATAATGATAGATGGTTGTCAGAGCCTATTACTGTAGAAGATGTGGAAATATTAATTAATCTCAGAATACATTACATATATTAATTAAACAATTTTTATTACTTGCCAGCCTACCACTAGTATATAAAATAATCAGGGGCGGACCCAGGGATGTCCAAAAGTGGGCCCGATTGAGACAACAGTACCCTTGTCTCTCCCCATCCCCCAAAAAATAAACCACCCCTTATAAAAAATAGCAAATAGTAAATACCCTCATCAAAAATGATTTCAAATCCCTGACATGAAACTAACAATTAATTTTACTTGGCTTGATAGAGTCCTAGTTTTTTCCCCATAAATTGTTAAGTTATATATTTCTTTGGTAGTAACTTCCTAGAAGTATTGAAGCACAGAGAATTTGTTTACTGCTTTTCAAAAGTCAATATTTGTCCTTATTAAGTACTTATAAAGGGACTCGCATGGGAGGAGGTGATTCTTGGCCAGTAGCCCTAGCCTAAACTGTATTTTGAGCCAAGATAGGAATGCCATATCAGCCCAGTTTAATAATATCAGTAAATCCTTGCTAAGCCACAAGGCTCATAGGGGCTGGAACTGATCCCCAGTTTCAGGTAGTGTGAAACAGAAGATTTGATGCTCCTCTGGGCAATTTGCTGCTACCTATTGATACAGCTGGGTTGAGGTTACACTAGGTTCACACTAGAGCCCTAGTATCCGGATGGGGAGCTGACCATTAGCACCCATATGAAAATACCTGATCAGTTAGCACTAACCATTACCAGGATCTGGATACGCTAACAGTTATCAAGCACTATCGGTTAGCAAGCTGAGCGCGTTTTTAACCTATAACACATACGCATTTCCAGTTTCCTATTAGCCAGTGATCCCATCATCATCATCATCATCTCGGTATCTGGATCGGGGATTTTCTTGTATGAACGCAAAGGTGAGGGCGTATGTTATTTAACTGGAATCTGCTGTAAGATGGGTGTGTGTGTTAGCATAGCCAGACTGAAGCAATGTTGTTGATGTGCCTTGCTGAATGACACAAGCGAAATGCACAGCAAAGGATTGAAGAAACCAAACCATTTCCACTCCACCAAACTGCTTCCAGTCTAAACTTAATGATTCCATGTGGCAGGGGTTATGCAGTCAGTGGCACTTGAGTGTCACTAGGGAAATTGTGTTAGCATAAACACACAGATCGAGGGCCGGAGTGAATGTTTGATTGAGGACTGCACACAAGAAATTTTCATTTGAACGATGGTAGACTGGGCTGCAACATAGTTTTTGTGAGACACAATAACATTACGCCACAATTGGCCCACCTGTGCTAAAAGTTATCTGTGGCCCCCATATAGTGTAAAAAATAACACAATATAATATAAATTTTAATACTGTATATAAATGATCATTTTCTTGACATTAGAAATTGTGTTCTAAAATAAGATTTTAATTATTGCATGTATGTTGGAATGCCACTTTATTGATTTTCTAACCAGTCTAGCATGCTTACTGGCATAATCAATGTCCACCTCCCTTTTCTCTGTTTTATGGTCTACAAAAAAATTTGCATATTACTGTAATATTATAGTTAGTTATCCTGATAGTAATTATTTTTTTCTCTTTCCTCCTTCCATTTCTTATCTGCAACAAACTTTCAACTCCAAGAAGAAATTATTGTTAGCGAGTATAAGTAGTAATTATTACCAAGTACCAGTTGAAAGGCCTGGAAATTTCAAATGATGATGCCTTGGTATTTTGGTGTAAGTAGTATAAGATCACATAATTATTACCAAGTACCAATTCAAAGGACTCGAAATTTCAAATGATGATGTATTGGTATTTTGGTTCTGTCTGTGTATTCAAGCACTGTTTTAATCATTTATTTATAAATATCCATACAAAATTCCATACAAGTTCATTTTTAGTTTGATTTAATATAGACAATCTATATTGCTAGATCTAGTAAAAAATGTAACTATGATGCTTTGAAAACATCAGAAAATAGGCCGTCAATATTCTTTTTTTATCTTCTTTTCAGAATCCCAAATATGGTTGCTTTTTGAGTCCTCCTCTAGTTGAATAAAATAAAAATTTTGCTGCACAAGTGGTTGGTTTTAAAAAACTTTTTTGGCAATATTACAAAAAATCCCTAGCTCCTAGCGGGAGCGTGTGTCTATGCCCTACAGTATACTGCCTTTACTGTATTATGTTTACTAATAAAGTATCCACATGGGATTTGGTTTTCAGGAAAAGTGTGACATATTTTTTTTATGACTTTTGTAAAGTAATAAGGTATTTAAGATGACACATGACCCATCATGCACCTCCACCGGATTACCCTTTCTGCCATCTTAAGATGACACATGACCCATCATGCACCTCCTCCAGATTCACAAATTTCCTCCCAACCACAAACATTTCACTTTATAAATCCCTTATACAACCTTTATTTGACTTTTGTTCAGTTATTTATAAGAATCCACAACAAGTTTTTACGTTTTCTCGGCCCAGAAACCTGTAGGCCTTGCCAAACTCCTATTATTTCTTCTAAAATTAAAAGACAAATTGTGGCAAAGAGAAGCCAAACCAGTCACTCGTCGCAAATCGTGTTTCAGAGAAAATGGCCAAAACATGCTAAAATGTCAAAGTTTTAAAAATCTATTTTATTGCACTAAACTAAACTTTATATATCTACACACAATCCTATGCTGTTATTTTCCCCATTTTCAATGTTAAAACACAACACTTTTTAAGGATTTAAAGATAGTTTCTGCATGAGAAATGCCTGAAATCATAAACTTTGAAGGCTGATTTCTCACATATTGTTCTTTAAACAGCTGTGTGGTTAAACGCTTGTAACTTCATAAGGAAATGTCCGATTTGAATGATTTTTTTACCATTTTATAGCTATTATTTTACTCCCTAACACTGTATTAATAACTCAAAATCGGTTTTTGCGACAAGTGACTGGTTTGGCTTGTCTTTGCCACAATTAATGATTTACTTTTTTATATAAGTGTTTTATTCTATATTTACCTGTAATATTGTTTCTAATTTCTCTCTTAATGTCCCTGTTCGTAGACTTCGTTCTAAACCTATTTTAAATGTACAATTTTCATGTGTTAATGTTTGTAAAATTTTAAAATGGTATATTTTGTAGATTGTCTTCACTTTATAATAATTGTGTTTGTGATAATATTGAATTTAATATTTTTCATTGTAGTTTTTCAAAGTTTAAGTCTATTACATTTGAGTCTTAAATAATCTTTATTGTTTTTTTTTGTTTTTATTTTTGTTTTTTTTAAAAATAATTTTGGCTTTTTACTATTGTGTAAGTTTTTTACTGTATATTTTATATTTTCATCCTGTAATTGATGTGTGCCCAAAGGTGGGCACACAGAATGATTGGCATTTGACCTGACAAGATTGGATGAGGAGCACTTCACCACAACTTACAAAACCACATGTTTGTACTTTGGTTGCAAGTTTCCTGAATTTCAGCTATTGTCTCTATCCTCAGGAGCATGAAGTCATGTTGGGGAAATCCCCTTTCTTAAGTTTTGCCATTATTTATAGTGTAGTGCACAGTAGCAAGAATAGTATGAAAATTACAGTTATACAATTTTCTATTCTTATATTTTTATCCTTGTGTTTTTTTCTTTTTAATACAATTTTCATGTTTTGAATGCATCATTGTTCCGACGATCAGTGGCTGCTCCAGCGTCTGAAATTTGTGGGGGAGGGGGAAATGAGGAGAAAATTTTTTTGGGGGGGGGAGGGCCAAGGTCCTCGACAATAGCAAACTGGACATGGTCGAGCGCCGATTAAAATGTTCCGAAATGGTCCAGGGGGCTGTGCCCCGAACAAATATGATAATTTAGCAGTTATAGAAGCTTATTTAATCGATTTTATATATAGATAGTGTACTTATATGTAGAAAGTACACTTTCTCTCCCTGATGAATTGTGGTTTTTCTTCTGTTTGGGGGGGGGGGGAGAACTTGGTGGTGGGAAAAGAAACTTTCCCCTCCTCTGTAGCACTGCCACTGCAAACTATACTTACAGAGGGCAAAATTATTAGCATGTTATCTAATTAGGTAGTAGTGTTAATGCCTGTGTTAATAATTAAAGTGGTTTTTAATGAAGACTAAGAAAGACATCTCAACAATAGAAAAGGAGACATGGGAGTCAAAACACCTCCAGACAATAGGCCTACAGATTGGGAACTGAGAGTGGAAAGACCTCCGAACAATAGAAGTGGCGGCTGGGGAGTGGAAAGAACTTAGAACAATATAATTTGATGCCTGGGAGTGGCAATGTGGCTTGCTAGTTAATACCATGCAGCTATGATTATTATTGATCCATGTTCATTCTCTTCGCCCAGTTCCAGAGGGAGCTTGATTCTTCTCACAACAGAGCATTAATTGTGGATTTCAAATGATAGCTCTATTACAGGTCTCTCATGAAGAATTTTTGATAAGTAAGCAACATTTACACTACTGTAGAAACGATAACGACACGACGACACCATCATAGCGTCAAGCCCATTTTTTTCTTGTTGTTATCTTGTCTAGAGTAAATGGAACTTAAGGATGCAGTGGCGGATTTAGAGGGGAGGGGGCCTACGGAACCTCCCCCCACCTATTTTTTGTAAATAATTTCAGTAAAGCTTATCTTTCTTACCAGGCTGAATGTGCCCCTGAAACTGCCAAAGAAAGGCCTTTTAGTGCCTGTTTCTACTGGGAAGAAGAAATCCATTAAAAATTGCCTTTTCAAAAAATCGTTTTTTTTTTTTCTCGCAGTAGAAATGGGACAAGTTTGAAAAAAATTATTAAAAACACGCACTGAATAACATGTTTGAACAGCAAATAACCAATTTTGGCTGTTCATTTATTTAGCAGCAACACAAAAAGCAGGTGAAATGTGACCTTCATGTTAAACCATTGCGAAACTGGCTCGTATTTGCTCATGTCCTAGGCCTAGAAGAGCGTAAACAAACATGTATGTGGAGCGACAAAATTACTCGTTTAGTAATTATTTTGTTGGGGGATATTGGGCCTAGGCCTCTCTGCTCTTCTATGTCTAATATTTTGTTTTAATAATTTTAGAACTTTTCATTATTCCGACTCATTTACGATTTTGATAATATCCAATCGAAACCGAAACTTGTATATCAATCATTTGTGCTTTACAATAATGTTTATTTTGTATCCAGCGTGTAAAGATGGGGGAAAACCCCTATATATTGTCAAAATATCTCATACAGTAGCTGTATTTATACCGTTGTGACAATAAAATTCTATCGTATCGTAAAATTTAGAATAATTTTATTTTCTATTCTTAGTTTATGGATTAGTTGTCTGGATCAGTTCCTGTGGAACTGGGAGTAAAAACAGTCTGGTTGTAGGCCTTACTGTTGATTCTACATTTTTTTGCAATCTGTTTCTCATTTTTTCAGTCTGTTTCTTGATGAAAAATAAAGGTTTCATTGCCAGTGAACCTACTTCATCTTCCTGGAGTGGATTTCTTAGGTGTGATACGCACCATACCAAGGATAACCCACAAAAGTCCCAAGATTTATTTTCCCTCATGGTAGTAAATTCCGGTGCAGTAAACCAGGAGACAATCCCCTACTCTTTTCTATGTATTTAAAAATTTTATTTGCTATTCGTCCAGTCCAAATTAAATTTTCATGGATTAATAAATCTTCCCTTCTTAATCTTCTTCCCTTCTACTAATTATTCCAGCTGCTTTTCTTCTTTCTACCCTTTTTCCCTTTATTGCATAATGATGTTTGGATTCTGTACTATAGCTGTTGATATTTCCAAAAGGAAACAATTTTTTGTTCCCATTGTTACATTGTTGATCATAAGCATTTTATAGACCTTCAACAAGATAATTTCATACGTAAAGAAGGTTAAGTTCTGAAGGTTAAGTGTTAGGCAACACTGCACCTATTTTTTATTATCAGTGTCTGAGTGTTGAAACGTTTCTGTAATTGATTAGTGGTGGCGCAATCTATGTCAGGGTTGATAAGCAGCTTTTATTATTACAAAGTCACTCGCCCTACAGAATTCAAGTGACGCAATGCTGATGTTTGTTTATACATTACATTATTTTTTTCAAAAATATAATATAGAGAGGTATAAACTGAATGGGGTTTATTTGAATTATTTGTGTTATATTACGGTACATTTTTATTGGTGTTTTAATGAAGTTTAATCAAAAAGCCATAGCATATATGCTTTACACATTATCTCATGGGAATTTACACAACATGACATAACCTGCATAATTATGTTATGGCCCGGGGCTGAATTTCATGTGAATAAGTACAACAATATTGAGTTGTTTGAAGCCAAGCATGTGCTGGTGTAATTAGTATAAATGGAACTTGATAGATCACTAATATGTAGAAACCCTGGGGGTCCTATCACAGCCCCTTTGCTACCACTCCTGGTGACGGATCTAGTAATTTCAAATAGAGGGGCCCAAGGATAGACTTTGACAGATGTAGGGTCTATACCACCTCAGCCCACCATAGTTGGGGCTGAGGTAAGAAAATTTACGTTTATGGCACCTAGATGGGTGGAAATGACACTCTAAGACTTAAAATTTGAATATAATTTCTTTTTTCCCTCAAATTTTTAAATAAAAATTATCATACCATTGTTCCTCAGGTCACAAAATTGTGCTGTTTTTTTTAGGGTGGGCTTATACTTGAGAATCCCCTTTTATTATATATATTTTACAGTTTTTTAGAATATTTTTAAAAGTCTGCAAATCCACTCATTCAAATTATACCCTGAGCCCAAGGAATAGGTGGTACGTAACATTGGTCGTAAAAAAAAATGTAGGTGAGATCATATCCTGTGGTGGGCTAATACCCGAGGAACTGTGGTAGTCCTACCTATGCTCTGAAAGAAGTGATCATGTCTGACAGTTAGGATAGGCCCAAGACTTATTTACTGTAACTATATAGAGGGCAGCATACCTTAGTTGTCTAAATTGGTAGTATGCACTGAACCATGGAAATGATATTGATTGATTTGTGTCATTTTCAATAAAAGTTAATGATAAAATGTTTCAAAAATATTTTTTTGTACACCCACCAACCCATTCAGCAACTCACACATCTTTGCACTGAAACAGAAATCTGTACTTAAGAAACGTGTAGTCTAAAAGGCCATTAATTTAGATTTCTGTCTGATGGTACTGGTCAGTGATTTTCTTTTCATACTGTTGCCACTTTCTTGGATGATTTTGAGAGTGGAAAAGGAAATTACTTCGGTGGGCAATTACTCCCACGGTGCTGCTACCGTAAGCCGCTAATAGTGACGCGCCCTTGAATAAATCGAAAATTTAGTTCAACCACCTTGCTGAACCTTGGATGCTGTACTGTAGTTGATTCTGTCTAATGCATTCGGCTGGCAACCAATCATAGAAGAGGAAGTTATTAATCTACCTGACGAGTAGCAATGAGATTAAAGGCCATCTTAAATGATGTTGTCTCTTGAATTTATCATCCCTTAAGTGGATCATTTCTTTTAATGAATTTTGGTTGGAGAACGATACATATGGCATCATTTTTTTTCATGATTCTGTTTACATGCTTTTTGGCCACACACCATCATATATCATAAATACCTTACTTCATGTCAGTATTTTATGAATATGTTATCATTTCTTTTCAAAAAGGTGGCAATAGTAAATATTATCATTTTTCATATTAAAATAAAGTATTCTTACTTACAGGCCTACTGTTCAGTCTTAAGGTAAAATATTTAAAAAAAATCATATTTGAATTATTTGAGCTCTTTCCACGCTATAATTTTTTATGGGACAAATAAATGTGATGCCCATATTTGGGTGTAATATGAACCAAGCTTTATTAAGCTTTCAGTTGAAAAGTAGAATGAGAAACTATTTCACACTGCCTGATGGATAACTATATTGCAAGACACTTATACCCCATGTTTATTTTTTTTATTAGCTATATTTTTTTTCTTTTGCATTTTTATTTTATTATATCTTCATATTTTTCATATTTAATATTGGATAAATTATTCAGTAGCAAAACACTGTTCTACCTCCTTCCAGCAGGCTGAAAAATACAGCCAGTTAACTGATTAGACCGCTGTATAGCAATGGTCTAACATTTATTGACCAGTATCTATGTCACAATTTAACCAACTGAGCGTTAAGACTGTCTATAGCAATTGGCACTGGTTTTTGAAAGGATTTGAACCTAGCCCCCTGAGATTGAAGTGCAAGCATCTGACTCAGCTTCAACTCCACTCCCACTATTCTAATGCAAGTACCATATTACGTATTCCTTTCATGGTTGTGTAATGCTTCATATTCTAGCCTAAGAACATTTTACTGGTTGTTATTTTAGTGAATGCAGCGATTTATTATTTGAGAGAAGTTTGCGTGGGCGGTCAATACGGATGGTAATTAAGCCTTTTCAATATATCCATATGCCAGCCTAGCATAATCAGACCATCCATTAACATATGAATGTAATTAAATCTTAAGTTATTGTATTATGTTTCTAATTTCGACTATGCTCTATATTTAGAATGCAGTCCTGGATTTTGATTTTTATGACTGAAGTATTGTTCTCGGATGATCTCATTAATGATGATAGAATAATTGAAGTTTTCTCCGATATAGATAATATTACATAAATGTATTTGAATCTCGTAAAACTTTGATTAGAGGATAACTTTTAATGGAAAACAGGAATTAAATGTAATTTTTTATAGATTTGGCTTTCTTCACGGAAATACGAATACTGATTGTTTTATATTATATTGTGTTTACAGGTAGCTACAGAGCTTTTGTAAAGCAGGATGGTTGTCTTCAGTAATTTGTGACATCATTTAGTTGTCTGTGTAAGCCGCTTTCCAGACTATCAAATTTTATTTGACAAAAACATGCAACATGCCTTAGTATGGTCATGATGACATCACATCATGACCATATATGGGCATATCATGGCTATATATGGACATACAACAGTTTTTTGTCAAAGAAAATTTGGTAGTCTGGATATAGCTTTTGACATGGGTAAGGTTGGATCTGATGCCGAAAGCTGATGCAGCAATGGTTCATTCAAGAGTGGTTGATATGAAAACTGAAAGAACTGCTTTGGCTGCATCCCTGGTAATTAAAATTATTAGTCAATTGCTAGCATTTGCTTTTGCTTTCTTAGCTCAACTAGTTGCAGAAATACATTATAAGCATACTAGTAAATGCATTTAGTTCTAAAAATTCATTTTTATTCATGTTTTAATTTACCTCCAGAATGGCTTCTCTGAAATACAAATGTATGATTTCCAAATTATTGTAGCTGGTATTTCATTTCATCCATTGTGTTTCAAATGAGATACCAATCACAATTTGTATTTCATTATATTTCAAATGAAATACAAATTATTATAATTGATATATCATTTGAAATATAATGGATGATGAAATTTTTATACACAATGCGTCAGCAATTCTTGCATATTGGTGCTTTTTCATGAGTGTGGTGATGCCATTTTCAAAGTGAAAATACAAATCATGCACTTGTCATGCCTAGTTATTGCTCCAATGACATTATTATAACTATAATTAGATTTTAGTTGCAAATGAGCAAAAATGTCTTCATTTAATTTAATAAAAGACTGAAATCCAATAGGATACAGTTTAATGTTTATTTGCGCATGGCCACATTTATTTTTACAGTGATAACAACAACTTTAGTAAATGTAAGAAACTAAAAAGCACTCTGTTTACAGGTCGTTCACAATTATCAACATTTTTCGCAAGTGTACAAACAGTACTCTTTTCGGTACCCCCTCCCTCCCCTCTGAATGTGTACATAAAAAATGTTGATTTTGCAAAACCATTCTCCATTTTTTTGTGAAGTCAACTGAAATACTGTACTTGGGTTATTTAGAAACTTTTATTGTAGCCATGGTTTCATCATAATTGGTCGTAAAAATCTATTATTTTAAATATTGGATAGTATTTTGAATCATGCATTAAAAGTATACAAATGTGTCTACCCTTAGCGTAATGCTTGCACACTTGTGAAAATTTTGATAATTGTGAACGACCCCTTTAGTATGAAATCCTTCAGACAATATTTACTACTAACAGTAATTAACAATGTTTGACTAAAATTATCCCCATCACTGCCAGAGAGTGTAGGTATTACTATAAAATATTTAATGATAATTTAATGAGAATTTAGTAGAATAATTTAACGAGTCATTTACGGATCCAAAAATTTGAAATAGGAGGGACTCAGAAAGTTAATTTTGCAGATAGAGGATCCAGAGCATCTCAGCCACAGAATGACTGAACTGAGATACAAAATTGTATGTCTATGGCACTTTTAGGTGGCTGACAATGGCATTCTTATTATGCCTTGAAAGTGAGAAAAACTCTGTTCCTTCCTTTGAATATGAATAAACCTTAATGTAAATTCATATTTCAAATGAAGTATAAGTTAATATTATAATTGGCATATCATTTGAAATATTATGGATGATGAAATTTTTTTAGTATACACAATGCGTCAGCAATTCTTGCATATTGATACTTTTTTTCTCAAGCGTGGTGACGCCATTTTGAAAGTGAAAATACAAATAATGCACTTGTCCTGCCTAGTTATTGCTCCAGTGACATAGCATTATTATAACTGTATTAGATTTTAATTGGAAATTAGCAAACATATCTTCATTTAATATTTAATAATAAACTGAGATTCAATAGGATACAATTTAATGTTTATTTGCAATGCCACATACAGTGATAATAACAACTCTGTTAATATGTAATCATTTAGATAATAATTAATACTAACAGTAATTAACTATGTTTTACTAAAACTACCCCCCACTACTGCCAAACATCTATAGTGTAAGTATTACTATAAAATAATTAATGATAATTTAATGAACATTGAGATAGAACAATATAACAGTCATGGCTCCAGAAATTTGAAATTTAATTTTGCAGACAAGGGTCAAGATCATGGTTGGGGCTGAGGTGCAACATTTTATGTTGATGGTACTTTTAGATGGCTGGAAATAGCATTTTTGTTGTACTTAGAAAATTAAATGTAATTTTCCGCTTCCCACATTAATTTTTTTATTTTTAAAAATTTAGGGGTGCCCAGGCCTTTCCGCTTCTCTTGAATGCAAGTGAGAAAAGCACTGTTCTTTATACCCTTTGAACATAAATACAACTGAATGTAAGTTTACATAATTTGAGTAAATATTGACACATGCTATGCAGCCATTGTAATTTTCCAACTATTACTCATTCCAGTAAACAGGCTATAACATTACAACCTATATTTGAGCTATTTTTTTACAATATTCTCATGTTGGTGAAATGTGATTTAGCTAGAATATAACAAGTGAGAAAAACAATTTCTTAGTAACATATTTTTCTCTACTCCTAAAATCTTTTAATAAATGTACAGTGAAAGTAAATTTACATTAGTTGAGTACATGTTGAAACATACTAGCTGTCAATTTCCCAACTAATTACTAATTCCATTAGTAACCTTTTTTTTTTTTAACATTGCAAGACCATTTTCTCATAATGTTCTAATGTTGTTTTCAGTTGAAATCATGCAAGAATCTCATGTACAATAATATTTACTTAGCACAACTGATAATTAGCGTTCAAGTTATTTTCCACTTTGGCAACGCTGTGAGCAATCTTGTACATTGCCCAAAGTCTGCAGGTTACTGCCTGATAAATTTTCCACAAAAATTTCCGGTTACAGAGAGATCCTTCTGCATTGATTTGTCAGTAGGAGTTAGATCAATTGTAGCGCTCGGCTTCAGTTCATTTGCCAAAATCAACAATATCGTATGAGATGAGGGGGTGATGTGTCATAGTGTATTTAATTGGGTATTGAATGGCAGGTGGTATAGTGGATGAAAACATGAAAACACAGTGTGTAACTGTAAACAACTACAATTGGTAATCTTCGTAAACAAGTCCCTCGTATTTCTGATTAAAACCATTTCTGTTGTCTTTTCAGTATATTGAACCTGGTGTTTCTACGAGCAGCAGCTGGATTTGTATGTAGGAGAGAATAAAAATATTAACCCTCAAATTTATTTAAGAAGAAAAGCCCTATTACATTTCTGTGTAATTTTTTGGGTGTAGGAGAGGTGGATATGGGAAGGGATATGAAAGGCACATGCAATGGAATGCACATGCTATTGGGTTCTGAAGTAGGAGTGATGCTTACTTTGGTATGGGTTAGCCAGGAGGCTGGGATTAGAATAATTTGATGGGGATATTGATTGGGGATGTTGCAGTATTCCGGCGGCAACTATGCCCCTAGCAAATCATAAACTATATTATTGTTCATCTCTCATGAAACATAATTTCATCATCATTGGATGTTATATGTGATTCTTTATAATTAGTTTTAAATTTGGAGGTGTTTTTTTTTTTATTTTTGAGGTTTTTCTAGTAAGCACTTTTGATTAAAGTTCAAGATAATGTACTTTCATTCTATGAAATGGTGAAAGTATATTGAATGAGATTGAAACTGATTATTAATTGAGGCTGAGACAGAAAAACAAGTTTGTTTCCTATACGTAAGGGTAAACACAAAGCTTGTTAATGAAATTAAGGAAAATAATTAATTTGATTAGGCTGCTGAATATGATTACGATAGATTTGTACAGCCACAGTAATTCTGAGTTCTCTCTCTCATTGTTACAAAATGGATTAACATTAAGTAACATACAGTTCAGGCAAGTTCATACAGTACAAACTATTTATATTTTTGATTGGCAATCCTGATACGTTGCAATCTTTCTGATTGGCTTATCTTGAATATTGTGGATCTCCTTATTGGCTGATATTGAATTTTGCAATCACCTAAATAAACTCTTTGAAAGTTGCAATTTTCTGATTGGCCAAATTAAAATGTTGCAATCTTATGATTGGCTTTTTGTAATTTCTGAAATAAAAACACAATATCATAATGTATGGACCTAAATTGGCATTAGAGATGAAATTTTTTAACAAATAATGACAACAGCAATAAATAAATTAGCCAATTTAACATAACACAATAAGTACTAAAGTTTACCAATAAACTGATGCCTGTTCAGTACTGTATATCGTTTGGATATTAATAAACATTGCTTTTATGCCATCTAGCTTGAGACCTCTATTTTAGCAAAATTTTTACCATTTTAGCTTTTAAAATTTTAACATTTACCTTTATATAATAACATTATATGATGTGATGTATGTGTTGTGTGTTTTAGTGTGTGATTGTATCAATAAGAATATTTTTATTTTATCTGTGAACAAACAACCAGAATATCAATCTGTGTATTTTACTGTGTTTGACAAAGATTGAATTTAATAAATCTTTTTATTGCAAAAATGTATTGTTATGCTAGTGCCCACTCGCAGGTTAGTGTGCTTGCTTCAATAGCGTCCAGAAAGGCAGTGTTTGTAATTAGTGTAATATATTTGTGAAACGTCATTTTTAATGCCCCTAGGTAAAGGAAGCCCTGGTAAAATGTTGAAAAATGTTATTTCTTCACATCCAACAAGTACAGTACACTCGCCATTTACAGGATGGAATGATGATAAACCAAGCCTCTTATTGAGGCCTAGGAAGAGGAGAGGAGTTGTTTTTGGTTGTGAGAAAAAGTCCTGCTGTAACAGAAATAGAAACAAGGATCCTGGGTTTAGAAGCCAAGCATAAGCTACTAACTAAGCTACTCAACTCTACTCCAACTACATAAACTGGGGGTTTTTTGCCATTGGATGAAAGCTAAACTAATATTGTTTTTAAAAATATGTGTACAGTATATTCAACTAGTTATGTCAATAAGATGATAACATACCACACACGAAGGTGGAACTTGGAAGAATTATTTACTTGCCTGTTGTTAAGTGGCAAATATAGTGATAGCGTTATGACGTAGTCTGACGGAAATAATGGTAATTAAAAAAGTTTTGCATTTAGATAGGCCTAATAGTAATACACAAAAAAATGAAAAGCAATATCAATGTACGGTAAATGCAACTGATTCTGCTTCATTTACTTGGTAGAAAAAAAGTTTTTATAGTCAACATACTAGATAAGGGAGATTCACACAAAGTTTGAAAGTGTCAGCATTATGCAACAATGGCCCTAACATTCTATCATGCAATACCGTAAAACCTTGAATTCAAGCCCAGTGGGCTTAATCTTGAGATGAAGTCCATGTCGAATTGAAGCCCCCTCTTTAGTTTGCAAACTTAGCCTCAAAAAGAAGCCCATGGGCTAGATAGCATAGGCTTCGTTTCGAGATAATACAGTATGTACACTATAACATGAATTAAAAAAATAAAATAAAATAAATTGAAAATAACCGTGGGTTATACATTAGTTTAGGTGATTTAATGTCAGCTAAATACACTCCATGATACAGATTGATGTTACAAATTCACAAAATTTACAGCACTCATTTTGAAAAGTGCCCCCCAGGGACAGATCCAGGATTTGAAGGAGGGGATTCAAAATGTTTCCAAAAAAAAACCCTAAAAGAAACGGGGTCTGGGGGGTCCTCCCCCGTAAAAATCTTGATTCTTAGATGGCCGGAAATGAGCTTTCCTGACTTCTGAGGTGTCTTAATAACTTCTAAGTTCTTCAAAATTAAAGGTTTCCCCTCTCTTGAGAGCGGTCAGGTAATTTTATCTCATTCTTATTACAGTAAGTAGGCCTATTTCAGAAAAAAAATGTTTACGCTTCTTCCCAGAGGGAAGTTCGTCCTAACCCCCTGAACCCGCCACAACCCCCTGAACCCGCCACTGCCCCCTCTTTACTTTGCAAAAGTAGCCTCGAAAAGAAGCTCATCTTTAAATGAAGCCCATCTAAAGTTTGCAAAAAAAAGAAACTAGGGCTCCAATTCGAGGTTTTACAGTAATTGATCATTGACAACAATGATCTTACACATGAAATGTTTTTTCTTACTTCTATCTTGGTGCAAGTAGGCATAGTCAGTGATTTGCCAGAATTTCTGGAAATAGAAAATGATTCTTCGCCCCGAGCGGCACGCTGTTAGATAACCATCATAGTCGTCGGCAAGACAACCGGATGTAGTTGAGTATCATACCTATGATGTGTGCTGATACAAAAGTCACTTTAATTAATTTATTTACATCCTGGTACTTAGCAACAAGGAAGAGAATGCTGTAATTTGTAGAGAGAGGAAATCCAAGTGATTAAATAAAGTTAAATACTTTTCACGCCAGTAAATGAGGAATGACGGCTCATTTTTTTTTTGTTCCGGTGATAAACGACGCATGGGATAAAGGTTAATTTACATTAATATCCACTGACAAGTAAATACAGTACATCTCTTACCGAACATAGATAAATATATATATATATATATATATATTCCAATCTGCAGACAGTACCGTTTCGATCTTGTTAGATCTCATCAGTGCAGCTCAGGATTTTAAGAATGAAACACACCACTAACTCAAACATAGTTTGGGTCAGTCTTGTGTGACGTGGTACACTGATTATGAATACAAGAGTGCACAAACCCAAAATGAGTGTGCTATGCAAAATGCAAAATAGTATCACATAAACAATGCACCATCTATATATATATATATAGCTGTGTATATTAATGTATTGCGAAGCTGGCAGTATGGTGCTTGGGGATCAAAGCTATTACTGTAGTAGTAATTTTTGTATGTGGATGAAAACATTCTGATATGTGAAGGATTTGTGGAATGAATGAACATGAAGCACCAAAAGCAAAAATACTAGAAACACAAGATAGAGTTCTCCACAGAAAAAAACTGTTCCACCGAAATGCATGGTGGAAATACAAACAATGGGGCGCCGCGTAAGGCTGGGTTTAAAAAAGCTTCTGCCACCGTTACATAACTGAATACATAACCTCCTTTTGCAGAGGTTGAAATCGTTGCCATTATCCATTAAATACAAACAAGTAGGCATAAATAAATCAAAATAGTAAAATGACAGACACAAAAGCGCAGAATCGTATGACCGGACACTGATTAGTGATAAAGTTTTCCTCCATTAGTGGAAAAAGAAGGGCGCCATGTGCGTCTGGATATACCTAGCAACAGAAGGGCGCCCTATACGTCCACACCAAGTATAGAAAACTTGCATTATAAAAAGAGAAGGACGCCGTGTACGTCTAGACCAATTTCCGCCTCATTTTTGCTATGCAAGTGCTCTATCTTGCGTTTCTAGTATCTTTGCTAAAAGCACCTCTTTGCTTCTGCTTTGTAGTCACGAACCAGGCCCATAAGCAATTCAGCACCATGACACTGCAAATTATCTCCTACTTCTACCTATACCTCTCGGGATTAGAAGGTTGGCACCATATCCACCAAGTTGCAGTTCTACTACCTGGGGGCTCACTGCTAAGTGAGCTCCATAGGTTCCACTGTCAGTCAAATCAAGGCAATTCAACACACGCTGTCGGATGCTAATCTCCACATGCGAACATTACATTTACGTACAGAATTTTTACTCTAATTACTATAAACCATGAAAAAGCATGCAGTTGGGCTGAGATAAGTTTGTTTAATTTTCTAAATCTCGGTCAGAATCATTTTTGAAGAAATAATTCCAATAAAATTTTACCGGCACCGGAAAATATCATGTCGGCCATTTTCATGTCTGATAACAGAACCTAAATCGAGGTAAGGCTACGCTAGCATAGCAGCGTTGCTAGGCTATTGTTTCTGGCACCTACTATATTTCGATAGACCTATCACAAATTCCAAACATAAAAAATTTTTCTGCGTTTATTTTTTATGTGGAACACAAAAAATCTAATTTGAGTCTTATTTTGCCCTTTTTTCATGTTTAGGAATGTCTAAATTCAGTTAACCTAGCAATTTCGTATTATACAGTATATATAAATCTTTCTAACATATATAAAAATCAGATTTTTCTTTAAAAAGGAAGTTTTGCCAGGAATTGGACTTTAAACTGTCATTTTGACAATGTTGGACTAAGGTGCACATAACGAAAATTTGAATACTGTAGATACAGATAATTGTGTCTTGTGTGTGTCTCATGAACACTACATAATCAGTACAAATTAATGTAAGATAACATATGTAGGACTTGGTGCATCTGAAGAGACAGTGCACAGCGCATGATATTTATGGCAATTGAGAGGCATGGCTTTGGTTAGCGACTGAAATGTGATTGAAAGTGATTGAAATCAGTCAAACATGCAGTAGTGCGTGGTGGTAGAATGCCAATGCCAGAGTTGTTGAATTGCCGTGAATCAAGTCAATGTCAGTCAAAAGCGTTTGTAAAAGTAATGTAGTTGAACCCTGTGGGGCTCACTCTTAAATGTTTCTATACGAGGACTTGGTAGCACAAGTGTGGGAAATATGGAGGAGTTGCAGCATTGATGGGGTATATTTGCGAGGAATTGGTAGCACAAGTGTGGGAAATAACTGAGGAGAAATTGGTAGCAAAAGTCCCTAGTCCGACTTAGTGCTAAGCCCTATTCTAAGCCTACCTGTGGTATATAACCACAGCAGAGACCACAAACAGACGGAAAACTGTTCACCAGTAGAAATATTGGACTTTCTCTGGCATGAGTGGCTTTTTTTATGTCATCTTTTTAGAGTACAGTGCGATTTTGTGTAAATGGTAGTTCTTAAGTCCATTATAACTTTCAGTAAAATAGGTAGCACAAGTGTCTCATGTTTTAAAGTGGCTGCTGGTACCTCCCCCACCCCCCTCCCCCACCTTTGTTTGGTTGGAACTTAAGTAAGTTCCCGGGGGTTGAACTGGAAAAATGCTCAATAATGAAAGGTCCTTTTTGTTGTAGAACCACAAGGTGATTATTTGTCAGATTTTATTATAAATTAATAAAGCAAATATTAGATGAAGATAGGTTATCTTTAACACTACAGTCACAACTGACACTACAACTGCCACGTTAAGATAAATTAAATATCAAAGTTTACTCTGTATTCATAGAGATAGGACGTTTACTCTGTATTCATAGAGATAGGACGAGACTTTATTTACACCTTGTTTTGCAAACCTGCTGATAATCATTATTTTGAGCAAATGAAATTTTATTTTTGGCCTATTGTCATTAAAAAAGAAAAAGTTAGAAAACATTTTTTTTATCACTCTTGCACCATGAAATTTGCCAAAAAGAAATACTGTATGTATTTTTCCTCACACTTGATTAAAAATCAAGCATTTGAATACCATTACTGGACTGTTTTAATCATTGGCAGATCTGCAGGGAGTCAGGGGAGTCCTGCCCCCCCCCCCCATTTGGGAAAAACTATATTCTAGACCTAATTTTCCAGGACCCATGAGCTGAAATTTGTTTTGTTACAATGGGAAAATTAGAAGGTTCAATGGTTTTCAAGAGAGGGAAAACCTAAACGTTTAATGACTTAAAAGTCATTAAAAGACACCTCAGAAATTGGGAAAGCTCATCCCGCCATCTAGGATTCAAAATTTTCCTGTCCCCCACGGTCTATTTGGGGTTCATACATTCATGAAAAAAAGAGTACGTATGCAACTACTCATTTTCTTTTTATGTATACACACATAGGCATATTTACTGTAATAAGAATGAGAAAGATTACCTGACCATTTCCAAGAGGGGAAAAACCTTGAATTTTTAAGTTCTTATAAGTCATTAAGAAGCACCTCAGAAGTCAGGAAACCTTATTTCCCGCCATCTAGGACACCGCCACCTCCCCACTTTCTTTTTGGGGTTCAACGATTCATGGAAAAAGGAATATGTATGCAACTATTTTTTTTTCCTCTATGTAATCCGGTACACACATAAGTGGCATATTTACTTTAATGAGAATGAGAAAATTTACCTGACCATTTTCTAAAGGGGATAATATCTTAATTTTGAAAAATTTAAAAGTCATTAAAAGACACTTCAGAAGTCGGGAAAGTTCATTTTCTGCCATCTAGGATTCAAGATTTTCGACTTCTTTTCTTTTTGGGGTTTTTTTTTTGGAAACATTTTCTGACTAAATTCCTAAATTTGAACCCAGATCCGCCCCTGTTAAACATTGCTATATCCAGTGGCAGATCCAGAAATTCGAAATAGAGATCCCAGGGAGGGACTTTAAAAGACAGAGAATGTAGACCACCTCAGCCCCACCATGGTTGGAGCTGAGGTAAGAAAATTTATGATTATGGCACCTCTAGATTTCCGGAAATGGCACTCTCAGACCTAAATTTTCCTTTATTTATTTGTAATTTTGGAAAATTTAGGGAGCCCTGGACTCAGCTCCCCCCACCCCCCAATCTGTCACTGACATTGTATTCTTTAGGATGTAGGCAACACAGTTTGTTTCTTGATTTATATATTGTATCTGTTACTTTTTAAGAAAACAAAATTAATAACTGTTGTCAAATTAAGTGTTAAAAATAGGTTTTATATTTATTACGAACATGTGGTTTATTCTGGTTTTTTTTTTATGTTTTATTCTGTTTATATGTAGGTGACATTTATGAGATTCAGTCAGCTTTGCAAGAAATAGCCATTTTTGGAAATATCGTTCAGTAATATAATAATAGAAGAACCATGCAACGGTATGCACGAAAAAAAACAAGTCCACACGCACACACATGCCCACATACAATTACACACTCAAACAGTATGATACATCTGCAATTACTGATCCCACTTTATTGTTTATAATATAAAAATGAATGAAGGATTGCCAAATATGCCGCAATTGTTGATGGATGATAAATGGGGCTCGTGTGAAGGATGATAGATGGGGTTCGATTGAGGTTGTATGTATAGGCATATAAAATGGTTGCTATGCTACAGAGTGGCTGTTACTAGGATATTGCTGCAACATAATCTGTAGATTTATTTTCAGATGATCTGTTTTTTGAAAGGTTAGATTCAACAAATCCAGATGGACAAGACCAGAGGAACCTCATCAAATAAATTAGTTTTATTTTCTTAAACTTCATGTAGCGGAACTTTCTCACATAAATTACTTATCACATACATCGCCTACACAGTATTTCAAATTTTAGCCAGCTGTGTTAGGTTTAAGAAAGATGATAAATTTTTTATCAAGAGGAAAAATAGGTAGGGTCATGTGCAGCTGAAGCTTGGAAAAGGATAAAGCAAAAGATATATA
>NW_022717449.1:792316-822678 GCF_011630105.1 Anneissia japonica | reverse complement strand
TATATATATGTATTCAGTATATTACTTATTTTCCTTTTCATTTAATTATTATAAATGGAGTTATGATGACAAATACAAATTTCAACTTGCACTGCCAAAACCAAGGTATCTATATTTCTGACTTTTAAAATTGAGACACTAGATCTTTGGCGCCATCCTGTCCAGAAGGTGCGCAGTAAGAAGTTTGATAGATGTGTTGGTGGATATCAATTTAAATCTCAAGTTAAATCTCATGTATCATGTATGGAAAAAAATTCATTCTGAGAATGCTATAAATAATGTATCGTTTTCTTTTTTGATTAAAGAGTCAATGAAAAATAAATTTATTTTAAAATTTCTTTGGTTGTTTCTAAGTTACTCCTGTTTTTAATGCTACTTTTTTGTAATCTTTTGTTTAGTACTACATTTAAATTTGAATCAATCTAAATAAATGTAAATGAAACTAAACTGACAATTTGAAAATGAACCTATAAAACTTGAATACTTTCGCTTATTAATATTATGTTGTAGTGCAATTTACTGATATGATTAATCTAATCTTTATGGTTATTTTCAAAAAACTCTAATTACTAACCTTAGAATGCAAACTCAAGGTTATTATATCAGTTTTAGCAGTGATGGAATTGTTGTTATTATTTATCGCCACAGGAACAAAACACTACACGATTTGTAGATTGATTTAAAGGGGAGAGATTAATATGTTCGTAATTTTATCATTGTTAACATAGTAAATTGATTGTAAGTATGGATAATTTGAATAATTAATTAATATGATTAATAATTAGTCAAGTCCTTGAATCTGATTGGTCAGTTTAGTGTGAATGACATCACACACATTTTCTGTTTACGTTGAAGTGAACTTGCATGTTAGAGGATTGTAATTTCACGAGAGAGTGAGTAATCAGGTTAGCAAATTATTCAAATGTTGTTGTTGTTTTTGAACAGCCTCCCTTCTACTTTCTTTACCTCACAATTATCATCAGGATTAGTCATGCCATGGTCGCAGTATGGTAACCAAAACAAGAAAACGTGTGATGGTCTATTGAAATATTTTCCCCTCCCCTTCAAAAAAATCCTATTTTAATCTTGCTCATGTTGAATAATGACTACCTCAGTGTTTTTAAATTATTTTCTTGCTATTGAATCACTGCAAGTTTGATCAGTGAAACAATAAAAAACAAATCACCTGGAAAACTGGGTCATTTTATGACGTGTTAGAATGTACAATTCGCCCTCAATCGAGACCATTTGGAGCCTGAAAATGGTGGATATTGTCGGGGTTCGGTCTCTAATTGTAAGGTTAATGCTAGTAAGATTGTAGATTATTGGGTTCTTAGAAAAAAAGAGGGGTCTCGAATTCAAGGGTGCATTGTATTATGCACCAAAATAACATGTATTTCCCTTTTTCTTGCGTCATGGCTGATGGGGACTTAGCCTGTCAGTTGGGGAGTGGGTTGGGGAATGGTTTAGTGCCTAGCCTGTACTGTGTTCGGGACAAGAAGTCATTCTCCCTTTTGGCTCACTGCTGTGGAGTGAGTAGTCTCAGAAACATGCTTGGGCTCATCTCAAAACCATATTCTCACTCATTAATTGATCAGGCCAACTCTATATCCAATTTGCATTTGCCATATAATAATCATAGGATTAAAATATTCCATATTTTTAATTAATATAAATTTTTTTAAATATGTATATAAATTAAAAGTTGTTTGGTTCATTTTTTTAATTGCTGATACAGATAAATATTTAAATTATTAATAAATACATGTGGTGCTTGCTGACATAGGGTATTGACCCTTGACCAGACATATTTCCAATTTATACAATCAAAAAACATCTGTTTTTCTCAATAACATCGTACGATTCTACTTGTTATGAATATGGCATGATGCACCAGCTAACATTAACCTATATTTTCATATTTCAGTCTAATTGATTTTTCGTAACAAAAAATATTTTTAGGAATTATACAAATTTTGCATTAGTATATTTTTAAAGTACTTGTTTTTCCCTCCCATTTATATTCTAATTTGAAATTTGCTAATATGAATGACAATAAAGTGGTTTGGCAAAAAAAAAAGCAATAATCATAATAACCTACTGTTATAACCTATTTTAATAAAATCAATATGGCATAAAAGAAACTTGAAATCTTGTAATTTTGGTCCTTTTCCTTGTAATTTTAACTGTATTATTTGAAATTGGAAAATACCTTAAATGCTTAAAAAGCCCTGCAACAAACCTGAATTTTTTCACTAAGCGCCGCTTTCAAATAAGGACTGGGTGTCCCCTTTCCAAAACAAGATTTTTTAAAAATTGGGACTAGGACGTTCTATCATGGCCGGATGGCTGGAATGGGAAAACTAGGCCTGTTTTTTGTTGTTTTTTTTTTTTGTTGGGTCCCACTGCCCGACGAGCTTTGGCCCATGAGGGGGGGGGGGGGGCTTGACCAAACCGATGGGGGGGGGGGAGGTGTTTAAGTCTTATCATTTTACCTTTTGTCAACCATTTTTCTTCCCTTAGTTTGTTTTAGTCCAATATAATTTCTTCCCTAGACCCTGCTGGCACTAGGACTGTCCCATTGTTCACATCTCATTCCTCTATATCTTAACATTGGTCATGATAACATTCCTCTGTCTTTAGGTTTTTTGTATCATGTAGCTTGTTTGCTATACAAATTTTGTGATTTGGCAAATGACATCTTCTTGAATAAATCAATGCACAACAAACAAACATCTTACACAATATTTTTCATTTTTGATAGAATGCGCTACTTATACTGTAATTACAGTACTTAAATGCTGCATCTTTACTTCTTCACTTTCTTTCCCCTATCAATAGATCGCATATAGTATTTTTATTAAATTCATTAATATTTTATTAAGTTTTAAAATTTGTATGTATATTGGACAATTCACTCACATACTAAAAAAAAGGGATAATAGTTGGAAAATATTAGATAAAACTATTATTATTTTTGAATAATTAATAAGGTTCTTTTTTCAATGAAACAAAACACTTAGGTCAGAAACCAAGATGATTTGACCGGAGTTAAAATTTATTTGGTTCTCAAGCCGGTCATTCCAGATTTGGGAATGATTAAAAAATTCTAAATTGAAAAACTATTATTTAAAAAGACAATAATTCTAACACAATTGAGAATCACAACCATTGAATTCTTAAATGCAATTAAATTAATCATTATAAAAATTTAATTACAAAAATAAAGCAGTCAGTATTAAGAACTGCAATAACATTAACTTAATCCAATTAAATAGATCCAAAAATTTACATTTTTAGTTTGATAAAGTAGCATCTGATGGCATGGGGGGTCCCTGCTTGTCTCAGGGGGAAAATTTCTTCCCTGAACCTGGCTGGCACTGGTACTATTCCATTGTTGTCGCATCTCATCCTCCCCTTCTTCTTACAAAATAGTTTTCATTTTTGATAGAGGGCGCTGCTTATAATTACATAGTTAAATGTTGCAACTTTACTTCAAGTCATTGCACACTATATCCCTACCAATAGGTTGCACATTTTGTATTATATTATCTTATTACAGTTTAAAATTTGTTTGTATAACAATCAATTTTATCCAAGTCAATGCTAAAAAAATGAGGATAATAGTTGAAATAATAGATAAAGAAAATAGGTGGAATATTCTGATCATGGCATTTAATTGTTTTTTTGTGTTATAATTAAAAAAATAAAATGAAAAACAAAAAAATAACAAATACTCAACAAGTCGGAAACCAAGATGGCATAGAATTTAAAATTACTTTGGCTCTCAAGCCGGTTATTCTATATTTGTGGTAAATGACTAAAAACATAAAAAATAATAATTATACCTGTATAAATTTAAAAAGGTAAGACATTTTTCATATTTGCCATTGACCATAATGTCCTCAATTAATTGTTGCATCATATTGTGGTCTCTAATGGCTGGGCAAATTGTGATGAAGATATTATGATTAAGATGATGATGAAACACCATCAGTGATCAATATCTAACAATAATCACCATAGCAGCGAATTTTAAATGCTCACCTTTTGTAGATTTTACAACACAGGAATAAAAGCATGATTTTGATTGGCCATTCAGGCTAACTACAATATTCTGCTTGTAATTTTTTTTTAGTTGGAAATTAATGAAGTTGTCAGCGTATGGTTATAATTATTTTGGTACTTGATTTCCCTACCTTGGTCATGTCCTCACTAGTGATGCAACTGATGATGCAGATATAGCTCGTCAATAGCTCACTATGTATGCGCGCCAACTGTCTGAAGAGGCGTATTTATAGGTGTGCAGACTGTGTAAAGTGCACGTTCAGAAGTTTCTGTATGAATTTTTATTGTGTAAATTTATGGTAAAACTATACGAGCAAGTCGATAAATTCATTAAGAGTTTCTTATAACAGTGCCCTTAAGGTTATTTTTATTTTATTTTCTTCACTTCAACTGGATCACACAAAAAAACACCAGAAAGGCAACTATAGAACAGGTGAACAAGCACCTATGCAGAGCCATGTTACCACCGGATAAAGATCAATCAGTTGTTGTTTAGAAAGCCCAGGGCAAGCAGTGCAAGTGCAATGTTTGTTATGTGCAGGCTACTTTTATTTTACGAATTTGTAAGAAAATCAGTTTATTCTTTTATGAAAAGGATATATGCTTCTGAAAACAGCCTGGTTAAAGGTGTTGTTAAGAAGTCAGCATTGAATTACTGGGCAATGTTTTCAAAGTGGGATACACTTTTACGTTGAGCAGGTTTTATTGCTGTATACAGTTTGTAATATTATTTATGCTATCCTTATTATATTTTTTATGGATGAAATTCCGAAATAGAAGTCGATTGATTGATTAAGATACGTAGACTCAATTTGTTGTTCAGTTGCTCCTAGTGGAATGTTTACCTATTGTGCAATAAGTGTGTGATCGATACAGCCATCATTAAACTTTCTATTTTTAGAACTAAGTAATTGCCTCTACTGATTGGTTCATTCATAATGAAAAACAACAATATGCAAATTTGGTTACCGGTAACTACAACTAAATAAAGTTTAAAAGTTAATAGAATATCAGATAATTAATGAAATTATTCCTAATGTCTTATGGTTCATATTCAATAATAATGAGAATAATAATTTAATTCAGTTATATTTAATTCATAAAATAAATGGATTTAAAGTGAAATTTGTGGTTGTTTTTTTTATAATATAGATACAGAAATTTAATTTGCACAATTTATTTATTTATTTTATTTATTTATTTATTTCGGTATAAAACATAAATATACAATAAGCAGCAAAGGCTGAAAGAATTGCATTTACAGAGTTATTGAAATATACAGTACATTAAAATTATTAAAATGCAATATTAAAAAAAACCATCAATATAACAAATTAAGATTCAAGTCATAAAAAAGGAGTCCACTAAAAAACAGAACAGTAAAAACACATTGGAAAAATAATAAAAGCAAATACAAATAAATTAAAATTTCACATACAAAGTCCAAGGAGAACAAACTCATGATCAGTATGCTATAATATTGAGTTTCTTAAATATATTAAATTATAAATAGTTTACTGTTGGATTATGATGCTTATTGATAATACGGACCAATGTGGGTATAGGTGATTTACTATATCTCTTAGTCTTAGATTTAGGTATTTCAAGCAGGCGAGTATATCTCAAAGTTCTAGAGGGTTTATGATAGTAAGAGGGTAGCATATCTCTGAAAGCAACAGATTTCAACAAACTACTGCCAAAAGCAAGTGTAAGTGTTTCTCTTCTTTTCTTGAGTGAGGGAATATTAAAAATTGAAAAAACATTATCATAGTTAATATAATTAAACCCTAAAATAATGCGAAAGGCCCTTTTCTGGACTCTTTCGATAGCCATACAATTGGATCGAGACAGAGCACCATGCCAGCATGGTGCAGCATATTCTAAAATTGGTCTTATATATGAAACGTACACAGTGATTAAATCTGCACATGCAACATTAGCTTGCTTAAGTATACACAATGAAAACAAATGTCTGGAGGCTCTAGAGACAATATCCTCTGTATTGAGATCCCACTTAAGATTACTTTGAATAATTACACCTAGTAATCGGATATGATCAACTACATCAAGTACTGATCCATTTAGGGTAAAATTCGGCAAAATCATTTCAGGAGTTTTATGCTTCAAAAATTTATAGTAAGGATGCGACATTTAGAAGGTTTGGGTACCATCTGATTAAGAAAACACCATTCATTTAAGTTATCCAGGAGGGATTGCATAATAGGTATAGAATTTCTAGGAACGGCTTCACTGAGGGTGAGGTCGTCTACATATTTCCACCTTCTGCAGCTATCAATCATGGCGTCATTGATGAGAATGAGAAATAACACCGGCCCGAGTAGTGCTCCCTGTGGGACTCCACAATTAATGGAGATGTAAGAGGACTGGGAGCCTGCGTACCTGGTGTTCATAACTCGGCCACTCAGAAAGCTGTAGATGATGGGAACTAAAGACGATCTCACCCCGAGGTCAATTAACTTTTTTATAACAGAATGATCAACTCTATCAAATGCTTTCATAAAATCAACTGCACAGATATTAACATATGTACCTCCTTTTTCCACATCCTTAAAAATGCAATCAATTAGGCTAATCAAATAATAAGTTGTGGAGGATCCCTTTCTACTACCAAATTGTTTACAGTCCAACTTTTTTTTAATATCATCGACGACCCAACGCACAATAGATTTCTCGAAGATCCTGGCAAAAATCGGAGTCAGTGATATGGGCCGAAGATCATCTACAGATGCAACACTCTTAACTTTGGGTATAGGAACAATAGTCGCCTTTTTCCAAACATCAGGAAATACCCCCTTTTTGAGCGCATTATTGAAAATGTTGGTGAGAGGTATACTCAATTCGGGCGTAAAGTCTTTGATCAATCGCATAGGCTGGTCATCAGGATGACCTGCTTTGGAGGGATTCGATGACTTAACATGAAAAAAATATCAGTGGCGTAATGATGGGCGTCTGGGGCCCTGTGGCTTTCTGAGACTAGGCCCATGTTTTGTGTAGCGGTTGCCAATCCCATTGTGGGATTTTAGATGTGTTCATTTTTTTAATCATGATTGTCATTGTCTTTAAAATTTTTTAACTACGAATTAATATACAGTATGATATCAGTGGCTTCTATCTAGTAATTTTGAAAATTGAGGTAAGGGTGGGAGCGGGTAGGCTTTCACAGACGGAGTATCTACTATAGATAGATAGATAGTTAAAATATTGAAGTAAACCTAATTAATAGGTAAAGTTATATAAGTCAAAATGGGAGTTCTGAGCTCATATGCTGGAGTACACATAACTTTTTCCTTTTTTGTTTAGGCTGAATGAAATATGGGGCATTCACCACTCTTCAGATCCATGTGTCCCCAGGTTGAGGGAGTGTCCCAGAATTTGGGACGGTCTCCCGCACTCATGCAAGCAAGAATCTCCCCAAAAATATAGCCCATTTTGTTGTTAATTATCTTACGGAAGTCAGTGCCAGTGGGCACCACCTTGTGCAGCAAAAGAAGATGAAATGTGTTAGGAAAGTGCATTTAACCAGATTTCCCGGAAGTGCCTTTATCCAACTCGGGGACCCCTGCGAATCATCCTTAGTTGTTGCATGACCAAATTTAAACTTGCCTTTTTAAAATCTAAACATGCACAGCACCTTTGATTTTTACTTAGTGATATTGGCACGTTATAAATACTTTATTATTAATATCAAGTGTGTCTGCTGAGAATATACCCATTCAAACACAGATGCATAAATAATACTGTTCTTATTATTTTCTACATAAGTATATTTGCTGGTAATCAAATTAAAGATTTTCATAGTGAAAACCAATGTTGTGTCTCACGGGGAAGGGATACTTATACTGGCATTTCAGATAAGCAATTCAATATTTTATTTTATTTTTATTTTTTGGGGAGTTTTAGTTTATCCAGAATTTACAATATTATACTGTACGAAAGGACACATTGATACGTTCACTTGGATTTTCCCAAAATAATCAATGATATTGCAAAAAACTGTTGTATGCCCATATTTAGTCATGATGTGCCTATATATGGTCATATGATGTGATGTCATCATGACCATATTTAGGCATGTCACATGTTTTTTTCAAACTTGATAGTTTTGATAGGGCTCAGTATATGTATAAATCATAGAGCTATTAAACAACTAGAGTGCTGACAAGATGACGCAGCAATGCAGAGTTATGTATATGTACCATCCAAGATGGCCGTCGTAGTAAAGCGCCACCTTCAGGCTTAGTATACATATTATTACATATTAATAAGCCCTCTGACTGACTATTATTTCATTAATGATAATGAGTAATGGTAATAACAAATTATTAAACTATTGTAGCCAAAATGAGGCCAAGTGGAACATCTTATTAAAAAGTCAAGTACCAAGGAATGAAAATTAAAACCGTGTACATTACACCCAAACACCGCAACGCTCGAGTTTCAACATACGGGTAACTAACTGTACTGAACTTTCTGAGTAAATTGAGGGCGCAATTGAAAACGATGGTGCTTAGCGAAAATTTGATTGGCTAAATCTATGGCAGCCATCTTGGATGGTACACACACACAGTTCTGCGTATTTCGAACATCGAATACATTGGGGTTAGCGCTCTAGTATTCTTATTATATCTCTATGGTATAAATACACTATATGTGGCAAAGACAAGCCAAACCAGTCACTCGTCGCAAATTGTGTTTCAGAGAAAATAGCAAAAACATGCTAGAATGTAAAATTTTTTAAAATCTATTTTATTTCACTAAACTAAGGTTTATGTACCTATACATCATGCTGTGCTGTTATTTTTCCCAATTTCAATGTTAAAACAACACTTTTTAATGATTTTATGATAGTTTCTGCATGAGAAATGCCTGAAATCATAAACTTTGAAGGCTGATTTCTCATATATTGTTCTTCAAACAACTGTACGCTGTCGGATTTGAATGATTTTTTTACCATTTTATAGCTCTTATTTTACTCTTTAACCCTGTATTAATAACTCAAAATCGATTTTTGCGGCGAGTGACTGGTTTGGCATGTCTTTGCCACATTATAAATATATATAAATTGTGATACAATTAATATTATCTTATTCATAGATTTGTTATTGCTATTCTATTTTTTAATTTTTTTATAGTTGACTCTGATTAGTTCTTGTTTACTCATTATTGAAGTCCCACTTCAGAGTGGCCGACAGCTGCTTGGGCACACTTCTATTGTTTGATATCTTTTGTCTACAACTCTTCTTCTCTAAGTACAAATTATTTATTTTTTGAAAGCTGCTTACCATTTTGTACAATGTGTCCATGAAGATACATGACATTTCTTTATCTGTTTTTCAAAATGTGTGTATAAAATTATGTGCTGAGCAAAACATTTGAAATTAGTTGTTATAATAGTTTCCAAATGAAATTTAGGAAGAAACATTTTTGTTTTTTGTCAAGCAAAAAGTCAAATTAGTATTTAATACAAAGTCTGTAAATTTGCAATTTAATACCACTATTTTTGTCTGGATATGTGTTTCATTGGAAAGTAATTTAATCAATACTTTTAAGTCAGCAAATTAATTAATTTTTGGTTTCTGTAACCTAAGGGTTATTTGTAATGGGTTAAGTATAAGGTTGTTTGCTATTAATGAAGTATTAGTTTCCAAGAAAATCCAGGATAATTCTTAAAAATGAATGAATAATTAATGATAATGATCATAATTCATGATTAAATACCGCATATCATGTGGAACATCATTGAAGAGCTTAGAAGCCCAAGGCTTGGAAACACAACACAAACCTTTTTTTTTTGCTCTAATGAAGAAATCATAAACATTTGCAATAATATGGAAAATCATTAATATTCATGATATGTTGGTACTTATAATTGGATTTTCATTTTCATTGTTATCTTCTTGGAAATAGATCTAATTTACAAAAATTCATATGCAAGTATTCTCATTGAGAGTATTATTTCATTAAATACTCTCCATTGTTAATGGTATCTCCCAATTGAATCATTTTTACTGGTAAATTTGTCCATAAAAATTCAGCTATGCGGGCAGTGTGAGGCATTGGTCCTTTTGAGTGGGGTTTAATGACTTGAAAAAGCAGCACATAGCCTAGTCCTAGACTGGAATAATGTTTCTTTATTAAAGATGGCTAGCCTCCACCTAGGCCTTTCACTGTTTTTTTTAGGCCTTTCACTGGTTTTTTTTTTTTTTTTTTTTTTTTTAAACAAAAAATTTATACCGGTTGGCTGGTTATTTTTGCTGGTAAAATTGACATCTAAAATGGCTTTCGGAGAACGCTGAGTAGGTTAGTGTAAAATAAATATACGCATTTTTTTTTGGTGTTCCTCATTTCAATATATTTATGTTTTGGTGCCATATTTGCACAAACTAATATGATAATAATGGTATACATTTCAAATCAAAATGTAAGGATACTGCAACGCAAAATTGCTGAATAGCATACATAACAGTAATAGGCATATAATAATAAAATATAATAATATATTATGTTATAGTTCAAGATACTCAAAGTAACTTGAATCTATCTGCCAAACCCTGGCCCCTGGACATTGGAGCTGAGGTCCCACAACATAAGTATACAGGTCTCCCTCCAATTAAAGACAGTTTTGGGACCATTGTTCCCGTGGTCTTTAGCAGCTTTGGTCTCTCATTAGAATAATAAAGATAAGAGAAATTTGTTAATTTGGGACCACAAAATAGTGGTCTTTAATTGGAGGTGGTTCTTATTTAGAGGGGTCTTTCATTGGAGGGGGACATGTACTGTATGTGTGTTTGGTGGGGGGGGGGGATTTGTGTTCCTCATCCTGTTCTGATTGGTCAATTGGCATTCCAAAAGGTCCATTCATTAATTGATTCATGCTATAATGATAATCATATTCCAATCAATTTGTAAACATTTATGTTATGAAGATAAAGTGTTTGCAACAAAAGAATTTACTAGCACACTGAATAACATTTTAGTTATGAAGTCATTGAACAAAAGAATTACTAATACAAGTTTGCTCAAACCTGCAAAATCATTGAAAATGTATAGAAATAAATTCTAAATATGGTTTATACTGTAGAAAAATTTAAAAAGTATAAAAATATATTCAATATTTATAATATACACTGTATGCTGTAATAAGATAACAAATATGAAAAAGTATAAGATTAAATTCAAAATATAGAAAATATAGTAATCTTAAATGCGATTTTAAAATAAGTAGGCACAGAAAATGGTGTCAAATATTAATATTAATAATTATTATGAACGTATTAGAAATCTAATGAGATTCTAATATAGACATCAATTACTCAACTTCACTAAAGTACATCTTAATCAAATTACATTATTTCAGTTTTGTCTTCTGGGTATCAATGGCATCTAAGAAATAAAGAGTTTTGTTTGAAGTGTAATTTTGTTTTACGAATACCACTATAAGTTTATAATTATATCATTTGTTAAGATAAATTACACTGGATAGGTCTGGTATCACAAGGTCTTTTTCTTTGGAAATCAACAAAGAAAACAAATATTTGAACAATACCCTTTTGTTGACATACCATTTTTGAAATAATTCTATAAGGTTATTATATTATAGTTCCTAAATAAAGTGCTTTGAACTGCTTGTCTGAATCTAATTTCTGTTTTTATTGATGTGTTTGTATTAAATTTTTATCTGTGGCTTGAATTGTATCGCAAGTCATAGAATGAATATAAAAGAATGAAATTAATAATATTATATTCCAACATTTATTGAATTTAAAATCAATACAATATGTTCAGACACAAATTCAAGGGGCCATTTATTTCTAATTAAATGTTTTGAGCTTTTCATGTCATAAATCTCATTATTTTCTTTATATTTTTAATAACAAGTTACATTAGGATTAATATACAAATAAATAAAAAAAATATATATATAAAATAATTGAAAATGCTAATTTAATAACCTAAAACTTAACCATTGTGTTGGTTGTACAAGGCCTTTTGAAATTAATATTAATATATTCCAACATTAATTTAATTTAAATTCAATATATAATATGTTCACACACGAAGTCAAAGGGTCATTTAATTTTCTAATTAAATGTTTTGAGCTTTTCATGTTACAAATTTCATTATTTTTAAAAATATTTTTAATAACAAGTTACAGTAGGATTAATATGTGTACAAATTTTTTAAAAATACATATATTAAATTAATTGAAAGTGCTAATTTAATAACATAAAACTTAATTTAAAATCAATATAATATATTTAGACACGAATTCAATGGGCCATTTAATTTCCTAATTAAGTTTTTGGAGCTTCTCACGTCACAAATCTCATTATTTTTAAAATTTTTAATAACAAGTTACATTAGGATTAATATTTACACAAATAATAAAAAATACATATTAAATTAATTAAAAATGTTAATTAAATAACATAAAACTTTAGCATTGTGTTGGTTGTACAAGGCCATTAGAAAATACAGGGACAAATACAAAGAACATAGTGTACAATGTTCTCCTTTTGTATGCGATAATTTGTTTGTCATATTTTTAAAGGTTTTTTTCTCAAAGATTATCATAATAATTTGTCAATCAACGTTAATGCTTTGAACTTCTTTTTATCAATTTATTTGTTATTATAATCCATCATTTTAATTCATCACTTCAATTTTATTTCAAAGTCAAAGAAATTATTTGTATGAACTAGTTAAATTATTCATGACAATGGTCTTTGCCAGTTGATGGTGGATCACCAAAATTGGAAGCTGATGAAGACAAAGAACTCTTGAAAATGATTTCGTAAATGGTGTGGAAAAAAATTACTGTACACCACTGGTTTTTGTTCCTTTGTTACCAGCAGGACAAAGAAATAACTTTTTTTTTGTCTGCACAAGAGCCATATGCTAAAGTTGTATATTTGATAAGACCACATAAACACATTTTATTGATAGTTATTAGGAAGCATCATAAACTTAATACAATTTTAAATTGTGTATATTTTATTTTTTGCATTTAAAAAATGGATTTTTACAATTTTTCAAATTTTGAATTGGACCTGAGATGTTGGGAGTGCACATAATATTTGTGTAAGTATAATACCGCTACTTAATATTAAAAATATTTGTATTTTGGATATTTCAAACTGTAATGGAGAAGGGCAATTTTGATTAATTTGATATTCTAATCATAAAGTATAGCTTTGTGGTTGCCATTTTACCAGCCAAAATGTAAGGGTTGTGTGGTAGTTGGCTATGAGCTTTAGTTAAAAAAGTTGGCCTAGGACCAAGTATCAAGATACAAGATAATTTTACTGTCCGAAAAATCATAAATGGGTTTCCACGGGCAATTTTACGGAGTATAAAAGCATACAGTACAGTAATAAATAAAATATTATATACAAGATTATTAAGTAAAAATATGATATCTATACATAATTATACAAAACATTAAATTAACAACATCAAGAGTTTATACATAAAGTACATCATAATGTTCATCATCAATAATATAAGTGGGACTTAAGTGGGAATAAAGTTCAACACATAGATTTTCAAGCTGATCCAGAAAAGGAAGATCATTCCAGTGGAAGGAAACCAAAAAAAACCATAGATTAAGCCATGTAAAATAAATAAATTGGTTAGCATCCTTATGTTATCAATTTTCATGGTAGGGAGGGAGGTTTTTTTTTTCTTGCGTCGAACATGAAAAAAAAGAGTGTCGCAAGGAAAAAGAGCAAAACAAAGAAGAAGAAAACAACAGAGACCAAAATTATGTAATTCATCTATAGAAAAGCAGAAATTTTACCTATGAATAACAGTCATAATGCAGTTATCTCTATAATCATCCACAATTCACTCCAACACAACAGGCATTATGGATGCCATGTGGCTACAATATAGAATAACAGTAGAGCATAGAACTGCAAGTGGTCTGGCTAGCGTGCGGACGAGTGGAAAACAAACATATATTAAATGTTTTTTTTTTTCATTAAATGAGTTTTTGAGTGTTTGTCAAAAAAAATAAAAAGAAAAGAAAAATCGGTTCGGTGGCGTCTCTGATGGTAATGAGGAGATGCTAACCAATTATTTTATTTTACATGGCCTTATGGTGCATAATTATCGGTGACTTTACATAGAGGTTTCTTTATGCTACTCTAATACAGTTGAGTTTATGTTACAATCTGTAAATAAGACCCCTCCAATTAAAGACCACCTCTAATTAAAGACCACTTTTCTATGGTCCCAAATTAACAAATGTCTTTTATTTTTATTATTCTAATTAGAGACCAAAGCTGCTAAAAACCATGGAAACCCAGGTCCAAAAGTGGTCCTGTAAAAATATCTGTATTTATAATTCTATACAATAGAATATCTTCCATCTTTTTACCTTTCTATTGTCATCCAGTATATTGTATTTCAAATCGCATGGGAAACATGGAGAATTTGAAATATAATAACATTATTTTAATATTCTGTAATATAAAAGCTATTTCTTCTATTGCAATACTATTTGATTTTTATTAGCTTGTCTTGATACATTGTTTAAGGAAAAATCTGAACCATCACCAGAGAATTCAACTGAATTTTGTTGCACATTTAAAATGAAAAGATCAAATAAATTTTTAATTTCCAATGTGTTTTATTGTATTTTTTTATATTTTGATGAAATAAAGATATTAGATATTAGATGTTGTATCATCTGAATATTTAAGGAACAATTCTTAAAAAATTTATATTATTTTCTTTTTATTTTATACATATTTTTTTTCTGGTTCCATTTTTATTTTACTTCTAGCTGCAGACTTCTTTGAATATGTTTATCTTACCGTATATGAAAACGATGTAATACGTTCAAATATACTTAATATGTTGATCTGCAGTGCTTGGCTAGAATACATATAAAGACATGAATCAAACAGATGCGGACATTTAATGGCATGGTTTCCATGGTGATCGTGCTTGTCCAGACACATGTAAGCCGTCTTTAAAAAATTTATATTTCCAAGTAACATGCAGTCTTCATGAATAAAAAATCAAGTACAAAATTGTCAAATCGAATTAAGTATTTAGTATAGTGTATGTGAATAAAAGGTGTATCCGTTTAGGTTTTTGTCATGAGGCATGTTAGTGGGGTTGTTAGGGATCAACGTGTTGAAAACAGAATTTGACATCTAGACAGTGGGTAACATGATGGCTATCTACAGTAAAGACTAACTAAAAAATTTGAAAAAAAAGAGCAATTAACACATTTGTTGTTATGCCTTTCCCACTCTCAACATCAAGAATTAAAGGGTCCCACCAAGTGGAAATATCCTTCAGTTGCTTGTAATAAAACACAAAAAAATGTTGCAAATTTGTTTTTAGATTATTACGTACTTTCCTAGGTACCACTTGTGTGTTTTTTAAGTGTATGCAGTTGTCACTCTGAAACACCACTGTTTTAATAAAATACATTAAATAATAGGGTGAGTATACTTGTCCCTGGCCCATCGGCAGCGTGACCAGAGGAGAAACATGAGGTTTTTGTTTCATGGCCTATTATTTTATTTTGGTAATGCAGTGTATTTCAAAATTATAAAATTTGACTGAGGAGATACATAAGAATAGAACAAAAGTTATGACTGTTAAAATCATTTGGAAAATATAGTATAGCATATAAAAAAAATAAAATTAACAATAGTGCTTTACTAAAGGTAATTTAATATTGATTATATTTTCTATATAAAAATCGTGACTTAGCGTAACAATGGTAGAATTGATATTAAACACGTATGGACTCACTGAGGAGCAGTTTGTCGTGGGTGAAAATTAACTTGTAGTGACAAAGGGAAAATTGGAGAAAGTTGGTCCACCAATGATATTCCAGCAAGCTGTCGTAAATTTTTGTGGACTCAAAAATGATGTGTGATTGTAAGGTATCCAAAAGCTTTGGTCTTTGTGTCTTTGTTGTAATTTGGATGATTGAAACGGTGGATAATGAGAATTGGTCTCCTGTACTTAGTTTTTGTGTTCACGTTTTCAGTATTTAGTTACGGTATCACGTTCTACCTCTGCATATAGTCAAGTTTCTTGTAATTAATCAATGTTGTTATTGATTTGGTGTTTATTTCTAATATAATGCTTTGAATTAAAATACATATTTATTCATCCCTGGCAGCTGTATTTCATCCTTGTGCCTTAGTTTATTTGACTGTCATTCAAAGTGTCAACTTGATGAAGCATTGTTGGCCAAATTCAAAGCCTATTCTTAACTTCATGTTTAGAAGCTTAGGCCATAAAGCTCATAAGTATTAAATATCATTTTAAGACTCTGCTGCAGTCTTAAGGTAATATCTCATTCTGAGGCTAATTTTATTTACAAAGAAAAAAACTTCGGGCCATCCAGAAGTGCCATAGAACATAAAGAAAGAAATAGACATACAATTTCATACCTTAACCCCAACATGGCTGGACTTTCCATCCCTGAACCCTTGTTAAATACAGGTTCCAGGTTCCTAGATCAGGCACTGCTTGTCAGAGATATGTCATGAATATCACACTGTAATGATCTGATCCCACACATCCCAAGCATCAAACCTCAAACAAAGACAGATTCCATAATTGTCTAATCCAAAATTACCTTATTTTATTCCTTAATTATATTTTTATGTAGTATTGTAGTTAATATTATTTGAAATAATGTATTTTTAATTAAAACCTTCATTAAATTCAAATTGATTATAGTTTTTAGTTAGTTTCTTTGTTTAATAATGCATGAACTAGCCTCATTATTAGCATATGAATTCAGAAGTTGCCAGAATTCTGTGTGAAGCCGGTATATTAACACATCAACTGATTCTGTGAAAATATACTTTACATACTGCAAAACACATCAATGTTATTACTTGTAATAACAGCTCCTAAGTTTAATGTACGTTAATGTGAGAATAGTGAGAGTTCATTGGAAACAAGAACATTCGTTGATCGCCTCGTGCAAAAGGTTGTAAATTTAAGCAATTTCCTTGTTTGTTGCCTTATTTGCATATTTCAGCTAGTTTAGTGGTCTCCTTGATGTGTGGCACAGTGACTTATAATTATCTGGTAATTTTAACAAGTTCAATCGTATGAAAATATAGAGGGTGCTATAACATTCATGCATGTCTGTTTGCCAGCTCTATTCTTCAATTTCAGATAATTGTTTTATTGTAGATCTAAACCACGTCTGTAATGATGTATTGGTTTGCTAAAAAAGATTATTAAATACGAATTAATATATTTATCAAATGTATTTATTTAAAGATGTTCTGTCTGAATTGAGCTAAAAAAGTTAAATTTAATGTTTGAATTTTGTAAGTACATTCACTATTCAATCTCGTACTTGCGTTAAAATTTTTTGTTTTTAATTTGTTTCCGTACAATGGAATCCATAATACAAATAGAAACCATGCCACCAATTCGTCAAATTTTAAAGCAACAATCTGCCAACATTTTTATAAATTGGAAATTGAATAGTTCATTATATACTTTTTAAATTATTGTATAGGCATTTAATTTATCGATATCTGGTTACTGTATTTTTGTGTTTTGCCAAGAAAATATATTAGATAATATTGGTTAATTTCACCTTTTGATAATCCTTGACCTGCTATTTCTGATGTTTCAAAATGAATACAATACATGTACAATTAATTAAGTTATTAACTTCCAATAAGTCAATAGGTGTTGATGTTTACAACAGAGTAGGCCTACATTCTGTAAATATTGTACATATCTATTTGGGTTATTATTTCATTTTTTTTTCAATTTGGTTTGAATATCACATTTTATACTAAACTAATAAAAGTATTTCCCTTTTGATAAATTCAAGGTGAACGTCCTTAATACTGTGTTTAATAAGTCTCACAATTGATTAGATAAACCCACAGCTGACAGGTAGCCTACCGTTATGCAGAATTCATTCTTTGTGACGTTCGTATGTCGCATTCCAATGCACTTGTGTTGATGGTGACAAAAACTAGATATGCCTTCCAACGCAAATTGAATTATGCATTAATGAGCATTGTCTACGTACGTCACATCTCTTACGCAATTCAAGATAAATGATGAATTCATAATTTATGCTCTAATTATCACCTATAAAACTGTCAGTCCTTAGTCCTTATTTGGGCTTCATGACCTAAGAAAACTTTTGCAGTTCATCTTCACATACAGTATAGGATGGTACAGAATTTGAACAACCTCAAATATCAGTAGGTTTAGGCGCAATTCTTGTAGGATCCTTAGGTTTTTTTTTATATTGAAATTTTAACCATGTGCATTGCAATTTGATCTATATGTTGTTTTGTACTTTTTCGATTAATTTATGTAAATGAATTGGAACAAATTCAAAAGAATGTATAATCTAATTTACAAATTAAAAAATATCAACTGCCTAAAGATAATGCCATAGGACTAAAATCCAGAAGAGAAATTTTAAGCTATCAATTTTGATTAGTGTGTTATAATGCATGCATCTGTAAGTTAGGACTTTTTTTGTCTATGGTAAAGCAAGAATTTTTTTTATACTCTGTTTTGCGAAAGTCATTTTTTTAATAATCATCAGAGGAGGGCAGGAAAAAAAATAAAACTAAACTGTTGTCATTTTATTTAGGCCACAAAGAAGCAAGACTCGTACTACACTGCATAGAAAATAATCTAAAAAAACTCACCCAGTTTACACATATGCTACCTTGTTTTATAGTACAAGGTAATGTTATAATATTATGGTGAGTTGCTTTTAATTAAATTTACACATGTAAAAACACATGTTTTTGACTGTACAATAGGTCTAGAACATAATAATATGTTGGCATTATAAAAACAGACATTGTATAAATAATTATATAGTCTACAAAACCATCATAAAACACAGAAAAGCACATACTCTGAGCTATGCTACATTTTATAGTCTATATATTGCAGACATCATGAGGGTTTTAATTATTTTCTGTCTGTATTTTCTTTAACAACATGTGTTATTACACATATCCACATCTATATTAAAATCTGTGGTTACATAATATCGTGCAGGTCTCCTAGACAATAACCTTCAATCAGGCAATGCTGCATTGCATAATTCATCACAATAACCTCGTCAACAAATTTCATAACTCAATCAAGCAAACTGCATCGGCAGACAAACAGATCCGATTCTCACACACAAGAGTGGAATGGACGGCCATCTATTAACAAAACGGAAGCAAGTCTTCCCGCAGAAGCAATCAGTCACGCATGAGGTGTTTTCGTACAAAATTAGCTCGAATACTAATGACTTGTTCGGTAGCCACAAGGACATATTGCTTAGTTATAAATAACCAGCTTTATATCTAAGAAGTAGTCAAGAATGGAATTAAAACAGAACGGATATGAAAATAATCCATTATGATGTGATAATCTTCCTAAAAATCTTAAGTTTATTTTATTGCAGACACTTTTGAATATACTGTAAACACTTTAAGTAAGATGTGTTTTGTATACTGGCAGCTGGGATGTTTTTAAGTGGTATAAAATCAAAAATCTTTTTTGATTTTTACGAAAACAAATTCAAATGTACATTATGATGGCATATATAATGGGATCAAATGCTGCTCCATGATGATATAATATCTCTAATAATAATGTATGGTTGATATCATCTGCTACATTAATAATGAGGTTGATATTTCTGTTATTAGATTAGAATGTGTGGTTGATATCATCTGCTACAGTACAATGCGTGGTGGATATTTCTGCTATATTGTAATGAACATACATTATAATAATGGTGATTAATATTTTGTTTTTATTAATTTTATGATTTTGAATACCATTATAATACCATTATCAGCTGCTATTGCATAGTATCCTACAATATAACGTGGTTGGTATCTGATGGTCTAGATTTTCTAATATATTACAAATTGATGCTACATACTGTATGTACTTATGCATCAGGCAAAAAAATGCTTCTCAATGAAAACACTGATGTATAGGCAAAAAAAAACATGCGTCTCAATACAAACACTGAGATTTTGATTCTAGTTTTGAATACTAAATGTGATATTTTGCTACCATATATTGGATAGTTGGTATGCTACGTTAGGTCGTCTACTATAGTATGTATCGTAGTCGATAATACACTAAGGTATCCAATGCCATAGCCAAGATTTTCAAACAGTGCAGGACAATATCAAGGTGGGACCAACTTTACGTGTAAATTCAAATAATGTGGACCCATTTTCTTAAAAAAGTTAACACATTTAACGCAAAATATGAAAAATCTTGACCCATTTTCTTAAAATATTAACCACTTTAGGCTAATATGAGAAATCTGGACCCATTTTATGCATAAAATTGCATAATTTGGACCCATTTTTTAAAATATGGACCCATTCTTTGTAGATCCATTAGAAAAATTGTGTGGGACTGTCCCAACTATCCCAATAGCTGGCTATGTCATTGACGGTGTCTGCTACATTATTTGCTACATTATATGTGGCTCATACACTATTATAAATGTGACTCGTATTACCTGGTACATCATCATTATGGGTAGTGGCAGTGAAAGTGAGGGTGGTGGCTTAATCCCCATTGGCCACCATCCCAGTGACAATGAATCGTTGGACCACGGACCGAAAAAATATATAATGGGGCGTAACACACTGTACAACTTTTTAGTTTTACTGGCCGCTCCTCCACCAGAAACTGTACCCTATCACATTAGGTGTTTGTTTTAGTTTTGAGTAGCAACTACATGGAGGACGTATGATAAATGTTACTTTTGCTTTTTCCCCCTTCCAGTTTTCTATTGCAAGCACCAAGCATTATTTTGTATACATTAATAATAGCTTAATTTTATATTTCATAATTTACAGTACTGAGAAAGTGTGGAACTGGTACCTGAGAAGAAAGGGAGCAAGTCATTTGGAGGCAACAAACTATTAAGATTGAGAGCTGTGGCACGATGTTTAAGAAACTTGGTTATCAATCCCAGGGTTGCTTACCTTCTAATCCTGTATCACCAGGATTCTTTTTCTCATGGTGAGTCAAAATAAATGAGTCATATTAAGACCTATTTAGAATGTATTCCATCCTGTGGAAGTGATCAAAGCAATTGGCGCAACAATTGTGGCTCGGACTTTCAACCTTGAGTTTGGGAGTTTGAAACGCTCGCTGTGCAAGTCGCTTGTGTCTAATAGGCAAGACACTTTATCTACATTTGTCTCTCTCCACCCAGGAGTATAAATGGGTACCAAAATATGCTGGGAAGGTAAAACAAATTATTATGTGGGTGGAGTGGCGAACCCCCCACAGCCTTGCACAGTCTGGCCCAAATGCTAAAGTAAAGAGAGACGGACACTCCAGCCTTCGAGCCCAGAGCTTCAGGTTTTGACTTTTACCTATTACCATCCTGTAAGTGCTACTTATATTCTTTCCATGGAGGTATGCCCTTTTTGTTCTCTCCCAAAAGACAAGGATTTAAATTCAAAAGTACTTGCAGTTTGCCTCTAGCCCTTACACTTATGATTAACAGTGCATACCGTATGTTCATATTGCTTGTACATAATTCTTCTGTTACATGTACTAATTAACATAATTTGCCTCATTTTATTGTACAATTGTAGGAATAAAAGCATTTCTGAATTGAGAATAGCATGGACATTGTTAACATCTAAACATTAATTGCAAAACTTACATTTTCGATGTTTGGGGATGTGAATAATATGTATAAATAATTGTTTTTATTTATACATATTAATATTTTAATTACAGTTTGTATGCATGTGTATATATAAATAATTCTGATTATTTCAATTTTACAATGTTTTAGAACTGCAATATTTCGATTCTAGTAATGGTAAATAAATACAGTATAGCATTAATTTGCTAAGCAGCTATTGACAAAATTTCCAAACTGAAGATATTCTTTACTTGATAGAGTGTTTCTGTCATACTCTTGTGGACTTACTACCCACGCACTCATTATCATTCTCCACACAACCTCTGATCAATAGACCGATATTAATTCCATCTCAAATTCATCTTGTAGTTCGTGCTTCTACGCGTTGGAAAAACATTTAATGGGGAGATGTGATTGGTCAGCGGGATTCAGCATTGTACATTCGTTTATCTTTAGGAAATGGTGTTTCTGACATTTCCGATATTGGTACAATAGACAGCTACCATTCAATCAATACCAAGCAAAAGGAAGTGCTGTAATATCCTGCTAACTCATGAATTATTCATGAGCTTTGCACCATTATTCTGGTTCAGTTAAATACAATATATTCTTCTTGCAGATCATTTTATTATTTAGGTAAAAAGTACATAAAGCTCTTGCAATAATAATTTCTTATAATCCAGTGTACTATGCCTTTATTTTCTTTACTATATATTGTTTTTGATTTTGTAATAAAACATTGAAAGAAATAACGAAAGATCCAGTCCATAGCAATTGTTAATTCGGGCACACACTGTGGCCAACAATCGTCGCTCACTGCGATTCTATAGAGAACGCAATGAAATGATGCGCACGCACAACTGTTTAGCGCTCACAAGTTGAATTTTATGGTTGAGCAACTGTCGTACGATGCAATGAATGTCTGGCTTTAGAATCACACGTGAAGGAGCGACTATAATTAATTTTTTTCTTCTATTTCAGACCATTCGACCTGTTTAAGTATACGTTAAATGTACTAGTGGTGGATCCAGGAATTTGAAATATAGGGTGCCCTGAGAAGGGCTTTCACAGATGGAGGGTATATACTACCTCAGTCCCACCATAGCTGGGGCTCAGGTAAGACAATTTATGATTATGCAATGGCACCTCTAGATGGCCGGAAAAGACACTCTAGACTTAAAATTTGAGTAGAATTTTCCTTTTTTCTAATTTTTTTTTATTTTGAAAAATTTAGGGGCCCCTGGGCCAACTGGGCCTCCTTTGAATCTTCCACTGTGTGCAATAGACTGAAAAGTTTTTTTTGAGATGACCAATGAGAAATATGGTGAGTCTGCTTGAAATTTTATTGACAAATTAAGTAACTATGAACCATCTTTTGTTATATTGATTAAAAATGACAAATGTCTGTGAATACTTAATTTATGCCGTTTCATGATTCTCCATTTATCTTTTATCAATGTCTTTACAAGAAAAATGGTGTTGATCTCACTGACATTCAAGCTGCCGTCATGTTACAACACATTAAAAACTTTACTCGTACCGATAAAAATTTCCTCTCTTTATTCACTTACGCAAACTCTTCAATTCCCTCTCTGATGAATTACTTCTCATTAAATTTGCAAACATTAACATTTATTAAAACCATTCTGATTGCATTTTATATTTTTGCAATTTTATAAATACATACTATAGTATATTGTATTTAATGCCGTAGCCAGCTATTGGGACAGTTGGGACAGTCCCACGCAATTTTTCTAATGGGTCCACAAAGAATGGGTCCACTTTGTGTTTTGGGTACTGCCTTGGAGAGCCACATGGCAGTTGCACGTTTGTGTAATTTTTTTTTTATCCCGGATTGGCAGCACTCTTTGTTTTTGCTCTTCTTGTATGAATTTAAACAACAATCTGATGTTGATGATAAATATTTTATTAGTTTGTTTCTTTATTATATTCAAAATTGTGTTCTTAACCATGGAAAAAACACCATCTATATTTTATGTGAATTGAAGGGTTTTAATGCATCTTTAAATTTTAATTTGCAGACAGACATTCAAAGTCAAAGCAATTTTAACAATGTATAATAAATTATTAAATTTGTAATTTTCTTATTATTTCAGATAAATATGATTGATGACCAACTAGCTGAGATAGTATATAAGGTCAAGCATTGATCTCATGATTTATCACAAGTTTTAAGAAACATTTATACAAGTCCTCAGGGAACCACAGTACATACAAGAATATCTACCAGATAGAGGGCGCCATTTAATATGCAAGAACTTTTTAGTTGCTGCGTTTGTTTTCAGTATACTGTACTGTAGTAATCTAATCTTTTACAGAAATATTTATTCAGATCACAATACTAAAAAACTACACCATGTAATTAGTTTAAGATTGAACTACTGTATTATAAACCAAATTAAAACAGTCAAGATTTAATAGCAAACTATATTCCAAAAAGGGAATTTATAAGCACCAAATATTGTGGAGAAAAGAATATTTAAAATCATTATATAAATATAAAAATATATTTAATATTATACATATTTTAAAAAATGATAATGGAAGAAAGCAATGGTAGAAATTGGTATGGCTTTCCAAATGAAAAAGAGGGAGATTGAGAGGGTACCTTTTACATTCTCTTTGTCACCAAAGTATACATTGGTACCTTGGAGCTCCAGGGAGCTCTGTTTGACCAGGGTAATAAGGTGAAGTACATTGAATCATTCGGACATTTAGCTAAAGCAACAAAAAATAGAGAGGTTTCGCATGCGAACGAATACGTGTATGCATACATTTAGCTATCTGTAACGGTTTGTAGCCATTCTGTTTTTCTTGCAATCACAGCGCAATTCAAGCATAGGCCTAGGGCCTTAGCTTACAGTAGGTCCTACTCCTAGGCCTATAATCCATTTTCTTCTCTCTCACCATGCTTCTCAAAGTTTTAGTATGTAAGGTTTTGGAAATTGAAATTGGTAGCCGAATAATACTCTTTCCTTTGTTGCCCAGAAGGGACAGGCCCTATTGTCTATGACCCAAAAATGCCTGGCTATAAGCTAGGCCTACACGAAAATCCAGACACCACAAAATGGGATACATCCTATCGTAATTTTTTGTCTTCCAATGTCACAAAAATAGCACGTAAGAAAGTATTCAAAGATAAATTTATTTTTTACACTTACTGTAAAATTTGAAAAATGTTCGTATCCGTTACACTAACCGTATGTGTTCGCGTGCGAAACCTCCCTATTAATACATATATAACACTTTGAGACATGTTACTGGTCTTATATTTAGGACCTAATAAAAACATTTTTTGTTGGCTCACATTAGCTAATATATATTTTGCAACATACTGTATTAACCATTAACATTAAGAAACTTTTAAATATTTTTATAGACAGAAGCAATATACACTTTATACATGAAAGACATTCTTGAGTTAGGTGGTGCTTCCTACTATTAACTTACTTCAAATGTATAACACCACACCATGTACAAATTTCAGTTTATTTTAATAGTTACAAAATTGATTGTCAAATTGATAAATTCTTTTCAAGATGATTGTTATGGCAAGATTAGTTCTTCTACAGTATTTTCTTATACAATTCTGCTGTATCTTAAAGCCAGGCTCCGAAGAGCAAAAATTGATATGTTGTTCACGTAAATATTCTAAGACACTGAAGGAGCGTAACAACCTTTCCCCCGCCCCAGTTTTTTTAAATATTCAAAAATCTGTATTATATTAGTTGTTTATTTCTTCTAAAACCACTTCAGTGTCTTACAATATTCATTTGTACAACATACTGTAACACCTCAAATAGAACCCCAATGGGGTTAATCTCAAGAAGTAGCCCACGGCTTCTTTTCGAAAGATAGAACAATACATACATATACATGAATTTCAAAGAACCAGAATAAATTAAAAACATGCTTGGTTTATACAGTAGTTTAGGTGACTTAATACCAGTTAATACACTCGATGTTACAGTGACCCTATTTATTGTTTTATAATAATAGTTCTAATAAAAGAGCCTAGGGCTTCTATTCAAGGTTTCACAGTACATCAATTTTCCCTCTCTAGAGCTTGAATTTAAAAATATACTGTCTGATAAAATTTGAATTAAGTCACTGAACTGCTCAAGATCAAGTATACCTTTTAAGATATAAATTATTCAAAATGATTATCAGCCAATCATATGAATGCTAATAACAGAAATTTACAAAGTAAGCAATTTATCAAGTTTATAAGGTCAACACAGACTGTGTCATTAATACCTGTCACATGATACCTCCTTTCGTCCTTTTATCTCTCTACCTGTAGTTTCAGAGCCCTGAGTTCAATTTCTATTTCCTGTCGTCGCTGTTGTTCCTGACGTAATTGACCTAAAATGGATTCAAACAGCTGTTGACAATATAATTGTAGAATATATAAATACAAATACAAACAGACTTTACAAAATGTTGATATACAGTACATTTGGTTTAACATTGCAATAAGTAATATATGGGTGGTTGAAATTTTGGAATACTGTACACCTACACATCTCATGTGAACGTGTATACAGTATTTTAAAGCCATTCCCCCCACCCCGCCCACCATTAAGGGTGCAGGCAGGAAAACATATTTGATGTCGAGGACAGAAATTTCACTGATAATGAACCACCATTATCATTTACAGTCCATACTTAATCCATGCTATCATTGGTTGGACTGTTCACAATGATAGCTTTCCTCCAGTTATTTCTATTCTGCACAATGAATGTATTGAATAAATCAAATCACAAAAAAATATGTTACCTTGAGTGTCAAATAATTTCTGTTCTACTTTTCTTCGCAGTTTTTTCTCAGATTGATATCTCTCCTCCCAGTCTATCACTATGGTGACAGAAAATTGAAAATTAACAGCATACAAGTTAAATGCAATAAAAGTACCATCTGATGGAAGACAGAAAGGTGGCTAAAAGATCTAGTCTGATAGTTACAGTTGCACCCACCAAGCCCCCTACAAATAGTACCCTTACCCCAAACCTTGGAAGTTTTATGAGCAAAAAATTACACTTTAGTTACAGTGTGTCAGAGGGGCATCTCATTTCCTATCATTCTCTATGATTAACTCCTCAGCTTGTAGATATGACCACTGAATTAGGATGTAAATGACGAACTTCTGCTTCTCTTACCTGATTGGCTCTGCTGTTTTTGTAGGCTGGCAGAAGCCAGATGGAGCAATTCTTGTGCAGTCTGAAGTATTTTCAAAGGATCTGAAAAATATATATAAATGTTAACAGATTCAATAAAAAAAAAAAATCAATACACATTACTTATAGCAGCCCATAAACTAATGCATTGTTATTGGACTACCACTACTGCTTTCAGCTTTCCCCCACTATAATCTTATAAAAGGTACCTCCTTAACACAAAATAAAAATGATAGTACATCCCGATCCACCTGGGATGTACGAGGCTTAATCAGTGGCAGATTAAATTACAAAAAAATAAATAAAAAATGAAGAAACTTATATTCAAATTTAAGTCCGAGAGTGCCATGATCATAATTTTTCCCCCAACCATGGTGGGGCTGAGGTCCGTTGAGCCCCTTCCTGGATCTGCCACTGCTTATTATGTATCAGAAAGTGCAAAGTTTACAGATATTTAAATATTTCCTTTGTGTGATTCTGGAGAAAAAATAATAAAATGAAACTTACATGACATGCAGTTTAGAAACATGGACAGTAATGTAAGAATTCTGAACAGATAACGATAATGAATTTAAATGGTGGTGGCGGTGATGTCATTTTATTAATCAATCTACAGTATATCATTTTACCTTCTTTATTGAGATCGCCATGGTGATTGTCATCAGATTTGTTATCACCATGACTACCAGCATAACTTGACATTAATTTCTGCTCAGATGTTGCAAAACTTTGTCCTGCTTTTTTCTCACTTGGGTCATCTCGGGGGTCATCTAGTTTGTATGTAGAAATTTCATTATCCAGAAACCTAGCGGAAGTCATATTGTCGGATAGTAAAGACGAATCAGATAACTTTAGACTTCCAAGTTTGAAGTCTTTTCCATCACTCAGATACTTCTGCAAAGATTTTCTTGCAGATGGTTGTGCAACACTTGATGAGGACACTTTAATTACTGGTTGCTTAGCAACATCAAATTCTAAGCTCTCATCAGTCAAATGTGAAACGGATGACATGATGTCCTTTCGTGAATCATATCTCCTCCTAGCCTTCTCTGCAGACCCTTGTATAATGTTTTGTGTACTTTGCAGCAATCTCCTTGAGGCTAAGACATCATTGTGAATGGTTCCATTCAAGCTGTTACTACTGCCATTTGTTTTCCAATGAAAACGGTTATCTGTGTAAGTTTTACCAGAACTTCTAAAAGATACTGGGCTCGATTTCAAAATCCTGTCTTTTTCTCCATAAATTTGCATTCCGTTCCCACTAATTTTTGACTGAAACTCTTCCCACAATTTCTTCTGATGTATTCCGGGATTATCTGTCGCCAGTTCAAGCTGTGTGGCATTACATTCTACCCTTGTTCCCAGCTTCTTGTCATGGCAGTGCTTCAGGAATGCTGATGGGGAAAAGAATATACTGCAGTCTTGACAAGAAATGCACTTGGACTCTTTATACACCTGGTACTTTGGATAGTAGCTTCCAGCTTGTGTTCCCGAAGCTGAATAATGTTTCACCGGTATCTGCACATTGAAAGTGAGGCTGGATGACTCTGGTACACCTGACATCTTACTCGAAATACTGATGCTACTTAGACCACTGTCCATGCTATGTGACTTGTAGAGGCATGGTGACGCAACTGGATTTGAAAATGAGGAGTTTGTCCTTGTTCTGCTGTAACTGTGTGTCAATGGGGTTCCTAGTTTAGCTTGCTCTCTGTCGAGAAGTGATAGAGCTTGTTGAAGATCAGTATCAAACAGGGCTTTTCTTGCAGCTGTTGGCGACTGCATATTTTTCCAAATGCCTGCAATTAAAGACTAGCAGAGGCTAGGCCTATAAAATATGAATGGAATAGAGTAAATAAGAGCATGAAAGAAACTCACATCGAAATAGCATGAAAGAGAACATTGTACCTTGATTACTTATTAATTATACCATTATATTACATTTAATAACATGAGAATGAAATAATTATTAGTAATTAGTTCCACTAACATGTATTGCAAGTGTCCTGTAGTGTTAGACTATCCAAGCCCAAGCCTTATTGGTCACAACTCACGACAGGAAACCAGAATCGGCTCTTATCTTCTGAAATACATAGACCGAGTATAATATTCCCCGCGCACAAATTACAGCCCAAAACATCAGTCTGAATGTGGGCCTGTCGTCCTGGGCCCGATCGTACGACTGGGTGTAGGACCGGTTCGGCCGTATGATATTCATTGCCCAAATAAGGGTTATTGTATGGAACGCCGTGTAGTGTATAATCAAAGCGTGAATTGGATGTCACTGTATTACTGTACAGTGCAATGTTGACCGCGGGTTAGGTGGTGGTGCAGGGGAACCTTATAATAAAAATAACGATTACTAATAAAAAAAAATGTGTTGTTTGTTTTTACTTCTAATGGTGGTACACGGGAACCTAATAATAAAAATAACGATTACTAATTAAAATGTGTTGTTTGTTTTTACTTTTACTGGTGGTACACGGGAACCTTATAATAAAAATAACGATTAATAATGAAAATGTGTTGTTTGTTTTTACTTCTACTGGTGGTACACGGGAACCTAATAATAAAAATAACGATTACTAATGAAAATGTGTTGTTTGTTTTTACTTCTACTGGTGGTACACGGGAACCTTATAATAAAAATAACGATTACTAATGAAAATGTGTTGTTTGTTTTTACTTCTACTGGTGGTACACGGGAACCTTATAATAAAAATAACGATTACTAATGAAAATGTGTTGTTTCTTTTTATTTCTACTGGTGGTACACGGGAACCTTATAATAAAAATAACGATTACTAATGAAAATGTGTTGTTTGTTTTTACTTCTACTGGTGGTACACGGGAACCTAATAATAAAAATAACGATTACTTATGAAAATGTGTTGTTTGTTTTTACTTCTACTGGTGGTACACGGGAACCTTATAATAAAAATAACGATTACTAATGAAAATGTGTTCTTTTTATTTCTAATAATACTGTACCGTTTAGACCATTGTATTTAGTACATTATTTTTTACGGAGTAGTTTTTAATAGCATAATTTTTAGTTAAAGTATATTATTATTACTTAATAATTTACTTAAATTTGTAACTTATCAAGAAGCAAATGTATTTGTATTTTGGAATAAAGTATATCATTAATTAAGTAGTGGTAACCAATTAAATTGTGATCTACTTCTGGTGTGTGTTATTATAACAGTAATATTGTTTGTTAAATCTGTAATCAGTTGGTGAATTCGCTTTGCATACACGTCCCGTCAAAATATGCATGTTTTGTCCTCGAACGCAAGACGGTAAATAACGTCACCACGGAAATGTGTATTCTATTGTTATTTTTTCAATGAAGGGCGTTTACAGTTAACTTAAAGTGCTTGGTTGTAGAGAAAGATTGTTA